>NW_020824854.1:600000-887610 GCF_003285875.2 Drosophila novamexicana | reverse complement strand
TCTCTTCTCTTCTCTTCTCTTCTCTTCTCTTCTCTTCTCTTCTCTTCTCTTCTCTTCTCTTCTCTTCTCTTCTCTTCTCTCTCTTCTCTTCTCTTCTCTTCTCTTCTCTTCTCTTCTCTTCTCTTCTCTTCTCTTCTCTTCTCTTCTCTTCTCTTCTCTTCTCTTCTCTTCTCTTCTCTAGTCTCTAGCTCTTAAAGATTCTGAGATCAATGCGTTCATAAATACGTATAAATACGGGCGGACAGACGGACGCATAGACACTTCATACCCTTTTTACCCATTTATATAAATAGAATTGAAAAAATAAACAATATTATTGTACGATTATATTTTGATCGGAATATACTCTCTAGATTTATTCAGAGGCTACACTTTTCTGCGGTGGCTTAAAACGATTCATAGCAGCATGGCTTGTCTTTTAAAACTATTTCCCAAAATTAAAGGTATTTTATTTAAAAAAGATCTAGAGCGATTAAAGCCTCCCACTTCAAAGCAAATTTTATCTTTGCATCGGCAAAGGTTGTGTGCCGAGCCCAGCCCAGGCTAGCCCTTCATTATAATTTAAATTAACTGAATTTGCTTTATTTGATTTGGCTGTTTTAGTGTTTCAGTGGTTTTTCCGGCCCATTTGCTGACTCCGGTACATATTTTCGCTCTAATTGCGTGGCTCAAAACTGAGCTGGCTGTGAGATAAGCCTTTTGCATGGCTCCATGGACGAGCACGAGTTGCCGATGTTGGGACCATTTTGAATTTATTAGCCAGTGGGTCGAGCTACGCATTTGACCCTAGCGTGAGGTCACCGACTCTGCTGCCTACCAGCAAACATTTTTAGGTTGTGGATTTTAGCCTCAGAGATTTTTTTTCTTATTTTGTGAAATTAATGCGGCAAACACTAATTAATTGCGCAGGTGTTGCAGCTGTTTTAGCTGCTGTTGTTTGTTGTTGTTGCATGGGATAAGCCTAATTGAATTTCTGTAGGCTTTTGTTCCCAGAGATCGAGCAAAGGCCTATTGCCCCAATATAACGTGACAGTAATAAATGATATATCGGCCATGCGGTTATTAAAGTCTTGCCTTTCCAAACACTTTACCTTATTTATCATTTTTAAACATTTTATTTTGAATTTAAGAAATATTGCAGAAAACTTATTGAAGCCATTTTCAGCGCATTTATTTTTGGGAAGAATTATTGTTCATAAATAATAATAATATATTTTTATTGACAATAATTTTGGTATTTATCTTAAAGACTATCTTCTTGAATAACTTTTAAGATATATGCTTAACATATCTTTCAGAGAAGCGTTATGTTACGATGTTATCTAAAACCAGCTCACACAACGAACAACTTAGTTTTTACTATTTGATTATTTGTTTGTATTTATATTGCGCTCAGTTTGAAGGCGATAATTAACTTTATTATTCTTTAGTTTTATAATTGGTTTCTACATTTTTTTTTTTAATTTTCATAGTTAATAAATTTACTTGCATGACTCGCCATAAAAAACACATTAAATTTGCATATGAGTGCGAATACTTAGCATAGCTTTAGCTTTAAGCACATTTTGGGCGGCATCAGGACGGGTTCAGGGTTCAGCTTGAGGTTGAGTATTTGTGTGTGTGCGTGTGTGTGTGTGTTTGGTTGGGTCTCTTGGGCCGTATATTCTTTGGTCATATCGCATTATAATGTCAACGTAATGTTGTCGTCAAATAGTTTTTCGCGTGACATTTGCATTTCAGTTTAGCTTGACATCCCGAGTCGCGTCCCGGCCCCTGCCCGGGTCCAATGACATTTCATTAGCTCGTAGGACCTTCCCATTCCTCTCGCTCCTCGTCGCCCTTTCTGTCCCTGGCTTTGTAGTGTAACGTGTGCCATTGTTTTCATAGTCGTTTTATGCGCTGTTTATATTTTGATGTCATGCCATATAGTATTTAATATAGTTTATATATATATTATATAAGGTACACGGCGCTATTAGTCCCCACCCCTGGTACTAACAGTCTATCATGTCTACAATAAAAGAATTTTATTATTTTCTTATATGAAGTTATAAAACGTGCGCCATTTCCATATTTTTTTTTCTTTTCACTTTTTTGTTGTCTAGTGAACTTTTGTTTTTGCCATTTATACTCTGTTTTCAATTGGAAAATAGCTATTTGCTGTATTAACCAATTTCTTTATGTGAACATTTATCTTGGAATAAGCTGTGTATATTGTTTTGGACATGCTCTTGTAGGTAAGAAACAATTTGACTGCACTTTAATTTTGGTAAAGTTAATTATTCCCTTTTTGCAGCAGTAAGTCCTTATTATTAAACGAGACATTTATAAAGTAAGATTTGTTATTTTTTTAATGATTTATTATAATTATTACAATAATAGTAATAATAATAACAATGATAATAAATAATAATCATAATATTATTATTATTACATATTATAGCATTAAATTATAATATTATTATTAATATTTAAATAATAAAATCAAAATAAAAATTTAGTTGTTCCTTATGGTCCTAGCTAATAAAATATGATTTTCTCAAATACATTTTTACTATATATCTTAATAGTTTTTCAAGATTGTATTCAATAAAAAATATTATTATTCATTTATTTTTCTAATCTTAAATTGGATCTTTATAAACAAAAAATTCTTTACATATATATATTTTTAAGAAATAGTATTATTTATTTTTTTCTAATGTAAAATTGGTTCAAAATAATTTATTATTTTATTAATTCATTATATAATTTATTATATTATAAAAATTATTATATAATTTATTATATTCTTCAAATTAATATATTCACAAAAATCACATGAATAAATTGTATTGTTAAATTATTTCCTAATGTAAATCTGAATCTATTTAAAATAGAAATTCTTCACGTTAGTTATTTAAAAAAAAAACAATAAATTTCATTATTAATTTATTTTTCAAAAGAAAAATGTTCCACTAAAATCACATTAAATTATTTTTTATATAATTGTTTAGCACATTTTAAAAAGTCTTCGTTACATTCGCTTTGAAGCCACAATTTGGATATTCTAGACTAGATATTCGACTACGAATTGTAATTATCATGTAATTTCAAAAATTCTTCTCTATAGAAATAGAGTATCGCCCAGTCGTTAACTTTTCACAGCAACATTTTTGTTTATTTTTATTTTGGCTACTTAAGTCACAGGTTTTGTCATTTTTTTTGTGCTGGGGCGCGCGTTTCGTGTTTGTCGTTATTATTGTCTATAAATCTATGGCAGTTACAGCAACAACACGTTGACATTATGAATTTATTACTATTTAAATATTTTATATTTGTTATGGCCCTGGCAGGCGACGATGGCACCCAATAAGCGTTGCCAGAGTTCTGGCATTTTCTCTCTCTATTTTCATTTTTGTTGGTTTTTTTCTTCTTTTTTCTTCTTTTTTTTTTTGTTTTTGGGTGGCGTGCGTAACTATTTATGAGTTTGTCTGGGTAAGTTTTGTGCCACAGTTAGAGGTAGTTTGAGTAGGTCATGAATTATCGATGCTGTCAGCAGTAAATATTTGTAATATATGCGATATAATGTTATTTGTTGCACGAGTTCTACAGGCAAATTATCCAAGCTAAAGAAACTAAACAAAAACTTTGAAGCTTTCGCTTACAGACACTCTCTTGTCTAATGAGTCAAATGGATTTTTTTTGTGCCCAAATCTGGCTATCAAGTGCCCTTAGATATTGTAGCTTTTGGCATAACCAGTTTCAGTATTTGGACTTTGGCTTTGTATTTATATTGTTTTTTATTTATTTGGTTAATTTGAGGTAGTTCTGTCTGCGGACTTTGGCACCAGACTCTTTGTCACTGTGCTCCGAATTGAGTTCAATCAGAGATAGCGTTCGCCCCGCGGCTAATTATAAATCTATTAGAAAACCGGTATGTTTTTTATATACAGACATATAACAAAATTAAAGATTGCTCGCCTGAAATCTATCGCATCTCGTATACTGTGGCTTAATTATGGAAATGTACCAAGATACGTAGGCAAGGCTCAGAGGTTGATACGATAATTATTGCTTAATGAGTGTACATGGACTTATTCATTGAACATATGTTAACGGAAGATCTTAATGATGCCGTAGAGGCATTGCTAGCAGCTTGATCTAGTCCATCAGAAAAGCTTTAACGGCAATAAGAAATAAATTGTTTGCAGGTTAATCTCAGGATTTATAATAACTAAAGGCATGTCAATTGATATAATTGTAAAGTTATAAAATGTAAGTATTTTGAAATTTACCGCGTAATCGGAAATTATTTGCAGGTGTTAATTCAGAACGGCTTATTAAGAAAGGTTAATCTCAGGTATTATAATAACTATAGAAAGTTCAATTGTTTTCATTGAAGAATTTTAAAACTAAATCAAAGTATTTTGAAAATGTTATCTTTATCGGCAATTATATTGCAGTGTTAATTAAGAAAGCCCAGTCGTTATGTATACATCCACATGTATTAAGTACATAAGGAATGCTTAAGTAAATGAAGCGAAGGTTTGTTATATTAATCTGCATAAATCATATTTTTAATTCGAAAGTTTTCAACGACAGCTTTCAATATTTTTCAAACGTAGTTTGCTTATTTGAGTGGTTATCGATAGTCGACATTAGCGTTCGATAGTTCTCTAGTTGGAATACATTTACTTTTCTGTATTTTTCAGTAATGAGCGGCATATTTTAATATTTATCGATATAACTGTCGATACAGCAATCGATTTGGAACACAATCAGTAGGTGCGCAATTTATATTTTATTTATATTTTAAATAGCTCTAACTTGACTTTTTTTAGTTCTTTAAGAATATGTCTAATATAATTGAAAAGTCTTCAATTATCAATTTAAAAAATTATATAAGGGTAAATTTAGGTACAGGATTTTATTTAACCTAGAAACTAAAATATTTAAGTTTGTTACTAAAATTAAAATATCCCAATTTAATCAAATTAATATGCCTAATTTAATTAAAAATAAAAAAACTACAAATTATGTTTAAATCTGCTTCTTACGACAGCTTTCTATATTTTTCAATAGCGAATGGCAGCTTTGTGATCGATTTGATATACATTCAGTAGATTTACTCATTCTATTTGAGTAAATCTAGTTCGCGGATATTTTTACCAAGCACTTTAAACCTTTTGCTTTGTTATTTAAATTTAAAATCTGTAATTATTTTGTTAAGCTCTATAAAAGCAAATTGAGATCTGCAGGGTATATTTTAGCAAGCACTTAAAATATTTTATATTGTGATTTAAAAATAGGCTTAATTTAATTACAAAAACTATAATTTTCATATTTAGTATAGAAATTATTTTTAAAAATACGCCAATGCGTATTTTGTTTTTGTTTACGCGCTGTGCACAATTATGTCTCATTAGGCAGCCTGATTGGGCGAATTAGCCCTGAGTAATGGGTACATATTTAATAAAAAAAAAAGAAGAGATATGAAAACTTGCTGCATCGCCGCACTCAACGGCACTTAAAAAACAACTCAAAAAACTTACAAATTAACATTAATGTTAATTTTACAAATTGCAAAAAGCAATTAGCAGCTGAGCGCCGCGTTCGTAATGCCAAACAACAACAAAGGCAACACAATAAACCTGGGTAAATCACTCGATGCAATAATTGTAAAGGCTGCCAGATAACAATACGTTAAGCTTAATAAAATTAAAGATCTTAACAGTTAGTAGCAAATTGTGCGGGTGGGCGGGGTAAGATCATGACGCATAGAACGAGTAGCCAACAGACGCCAGGCATCATTAAAAGAGCGTGAGTTAAATAAACTACTTCTAACTTTTGAATCGTGTGTATGAGTGTGATCAGTCAGCTAGAAAAAAGTGAGAGCGAGAGAGAGAAAAAACAATAACAAATAAACCAGATGCGAAACGTGGGCAAAGTTCATCAAGTAAAATGATATAAAAGCGTATCGCACAATGAATCAAACAAACAGTTCGAAAGTTCAGACACAACGTAATACACCATGAAATTTTTAATTGTTCTCGTTGCCTGTGTGGCTCTGACTGTTGCCCATGTAAGTGCCACAACTCTATTAAAGTATAACACATCCATAGCTCTATATCCCAACTCCATATAGGAGCTGCAGCTAACGGACGAGCAGAAGGCCAAGGCAAAGGCCAATGGTGCTGCCTGCGCTGAGCAGGAGGGCATCACCAAGGAGCAGGCTCATGCCCTGCGCCAGGGCAAATTTGACAATGCCGATGCTAAGGTCAAGTGCTTTGCCAATTGCTTCCTGGAGAAGACTGGCTTCATGGCCGATGGCCAGATCAAGTCCGATGTGGTCCTAGAGAAGCTCGGCCCAATCGTTGGCGTTGACAAGGTCAAGGCTGCCCAGGAAAAGTGCGACTCACTGAAGGGCGCAGATAAGTGCGACACCGCCTTCCAGGTCTACCAGTGCTATTATAAGAATCATGCTGAGATCTAAGTCCAGGCCCACAAACGGAATTACCAAACTAAAAGCATCTGTGAATTGTCAGCAATTAATTGTCGACCTATCCAAAAAATAATTGTTATGTGTAAATACATGTATTAAAGAACAAATTTACATAAATTTAAAACTTCAAAGCTTTTTTAAAGCAAATCAAAATTTAATTAAATTCGTTTTTATTTTAATTTTATTGATTTCGAAGGATACTTTTCAGAGAAAATTAAAGTATAAAGTCGTCAATTTTTTTATACCCTGAACCCATTAAAAATGGGTATAAGGGTATATGTATTTGTGCGAAAGCCGAATGTATGTAACAGGCAGAAGGAAGCATCTCCGACCCCAAAAAATATATATATTCTTGATCAGCATCAATAGCCGAGTCGATCTAGCCATGTCCATCTGTCTGTCCGTCCGTCCGCCCGTCCGTCCGTATGAACGCAAGGATCTCAGAACCTATAAGAGCTAGAGACTTGAAATTTTAGATGTAGGTGCTCCTAGTTCCCGCGCAGATCGAGTTTGATTCCGATAATCGATAACTAACTCCGTTTCCAAGCAATCGATAAAAATCGATATCGATATCCTGTTTTTTGGGCAATTTTGGTAAATAATAAGAGCTAGAGTCACCAAACTTGACATATAGCTTCTAAAATAGAATATATATATGCATTTGATGTTGGAAGAAGAGGGTTCAGGGTATCCCCTAGTCGGGAGCTCCCGACTAGAACCTCTTTCTTGTTTTTTTTACATTTTATTATCATGATCTTCGAATTATATGTTCGACGGCCTTTACAAACGATTAATACTGTCACAATCCATCCAATTCGAACTTAAAAATTGTCAAATTTTCAATAAGCCTTCGCAAAGTATTATACAGAAGAGTCAACCTAATTGAATAAGCATACCTTTATCATTTCTCAAAATATATTCTAAATCATTTATTAATATGAAACAAAATGCGTTAATATATTCTTCCTTCTTCCTTGAAGACGCACTAAAAACGTGTCACTGAATAGTTTGCCTTGACCAGGACTTTTTACAGTTTATTGCCAATTTCATCACAGAGAAGTTAGACTTATTTTTAGATGGCCACATTTAGTCGCCTGGGCTGTAAAGGAGTGCTATTACCAGACCAGTTTGTAATAAACAGCACATTAACAGTTTCTGATATGGCGAAACCACATTTAAAAAGTTGATAAAACGAAAAAGAGTGCATGAAATCACCAAAAAATTTCTACTTTATAATTCACTCGAAAAAAAAACTAGAAAAACAAGCATGTTCTCTGCACTCGTCCATTTCGCCTTGACTTTTTCTTTGTGAATAATATCAAATTAAAATAAAACCAGAAAGTAAGTAAGTTAGGTAGCCAAAGTTTTAATACCCTTACGATTTTAAAGATATGTAAGAAGAGTGCTGCTTGTAAATACTAAGTTTCATGAAAATATCTTGGAAAACAAAAATTGTTCAAGTACCTTTTCTTCAAAGATCGGGCGACGTACATATATGTAAGGAGCATAGTGAACCTTATAAATGCCGAGTTTGGTCAAGATATCTTATAAAAGAAAAAATGTTCGATACGGGAGCCTACTTTTAGACCGATCGTTCCCATGGCAGCTATATGATATAAGGGGTCCAGGGGTCTCAACAGAAATATATAACAGTTTCTTGACAATAGCTTTAAAACTGACAGACTAGCTCGAGTATAAACAGACAGGCGGACATGGCTATATCAACTCGGCTGTTGATGCTCTGTGACGATCCTCAATATGTATATATATTATGGGGTCGTAGATGTCTCCTACTATGCGATACACATTCCATGGCTTAATTGAGAGTATTATTATTATACAGGTATATAAAAATAGACGCATTGCAAATTACTGTAAGATACGAATCGGCAACTTCTCAGTTGTTAGTCCAACGCTCAGGTATCTAAATGCCACAGTTTTAAGATGACACATTTGCAAAGCATACTTATATGGTTGTTGTTATTGATGTCTTGGCCACCGTTTTCTTCCCAAATGTAGGTCGAATCCCCCAAAGACTTTCATCTTAATGCTAACATTCAACACAAGAGAAAGCTACACTTGAAAAATTCAGTTGATTACTCGATAACCAGTTATTCGGGGCAAACTCTTTTACATATATGTATATAAATGCGAAATTTAAATACTGAAAAGTGTTAATTTCTCTGTAGTATTGTGTGTTATTTTATAGATAGAATTTACTTAGGCCCAGGTGCAGGTCATTTGGCTGAACATTTGCATAACAGTTGGGCATCATTAGATGGCAGCTGTCAGACCGCCATCAGACGTTAAGTCCTTGGTCCCGAAGGCATTTGCACGTTTGTACAATGCATAAATATTGATGAGCGTCGCTTGAAAACTTTCGCTTTTCTTTTTCCCCCTTTTAATTCTTTCTTTGCTTTTACAAAAGGCGATCAACACGACGTATGCGTAATGTTTGTTACAAATGAATAGGCACATGTTTGGGACTTGACCTTTCATTGTTGTTGTTGCTGTTGCTGTTGTTGGCGCTGTTCAAAAGCCAAAATCCAATTAACAAATCATTAAACATTCATTGAGCACGTGGCGCAATTGCAATTGCCAGTGGGTCAGTGAGGTGTGCAGGTGGGCGGAGTAGACACTTTTTATAGGGTTGCACGCTCCGTGAATACGTTACGTTACGTTACGTTACGTTTCGCATATAAAGGACAAACGCTTGGGGAATTTGGGAGGCCGTTACCTGAGCGCTGACTCAAACGACAGGCGTATGTCTGTCTGACAGACTGACGGACTGACTGGCTGGATGGGCGTCTATAATTCATTTTGTAACTTCCTGGCAGTACGGACTGTCCTGTCACTTCCATTTAGCATCCGTTTCAGTTGCAGTTGTCTGCACAAAAGCCTTGGCATAATCACTGATGCGTTTACTAATGTCTATTAAAAAGCACCCTCTGCCACACCCACCCCCAACGCACACCCGACCCCTCCCCCCAGCCACCCGCTGCCCAGCTAATGCATTTAAGTAGACAGCTCGTGGTTTCTGCGCTGGCGGCTTGTCAAAGAAAACCCACACGCGTGCTCTGTGGACGCTGCCAAAGGGACAAACACATTGATGTTTCACTAGCCTTTGTCTTGACAGACAGTCGGACATGCAGACAGACAGCCAAGCCAAGTCGAGCCGAGCATTACAGTCCGCACGGAACCGCCAACCAGCCGGGCAACTTTTCTTATTTCGCTTGTCTTGTCTGCCTTGTTAGTTGGCTCAATGAATGTGCTTTTCCATGGTGGTTGGGGATTGGCTGCCTGCGGTTCTCACATTAATGTAATTTAATTTTATAAAAACTGCGGGGGTTGTTATATATATATATATATATATATATATATATATATATATATATATATATATATATATGTATATATGTATTGGTGTGTTGGCATTGACAGTTCAGCTGTCTTTACTTTGATCTTAAAGACATACATGTGCTTGGCGGGCAGCTTCTGTTTCTGTGTTCTGTTTCAGATAATCAGCACACGTCTGTTAGCGACTTCATCAATTAGATTTTGCTTTTAAGGCTAGCCGAGTTGACTGATATCTACAGTTAATAAATATCTCACACCTTGATAACATTCTTCACATGCCTTTCAAAGCATTTCCAATCGCTCTGCCAAAACTAAGCAATTGATGTTATTTACCCACTGCGCAGTTACATTATAGAGCGTTCAAATGTAATTACCTAAGTAAATGTTGAAATTACTTTAACGAAAAAACTTAATACGCAAGCAAATGTGACGAAGATCTTATTAATTCAAATATTTAAATACCAGAAAGTATTAACAACATTTAGTTTAGTGTATGACTATGTTTCAATTACTATTTTAAGATTATGATCTGGATTATCTTGGAGTCATTATATAAGCACTGCTTGTAATTAGTGGATACGCACTCAGCTGTGTCCTTTCTAATAATATTTGTCTAAAAATTATCATCGCAGTCATTAAAATCTATAAAATTATTCAGAGAATCGCTTTACCTTTTAAAAGCATTGAGCATGAAATTCGCACTCACATTATATATATACTCTAAATACTGTTGATCCATTTCCGATCAGTGTCTATTCAGGCGTGTGAGAAATCAAGTGTACATAATATTGCAGCTATTAAATAACATTTAAGGCTTATAATTATCCGAAAAATTGGCTTTATAAAATGCCATGCGTCTGGCGCGTGAGTCTCATATACATAGTTGTTCACTGACCGCTTTTAAAGGTGCTTTAAAATTATTTGAGTTTATCAGAATTTATTTAAATGTTTAAACGAGTCACCCTGTTGTTGGCTCTCAGCCTGTGTGTCAGTGAACTTCCGCAACCGGCTTGGGTAACATAGAGTTTTTTTACGAAAGTTTCTAGAGCTGGGTTTCTACTACTCTCTTTCTTTCCTTTTCTCATAACTTTCTCTAAGACAGGCGCGTTCCGTCTCTGTTTCGCTGAACATGTCCTTGACCCGCAGCGAACCGGATGAACGAAATGAGACAATGGCTCCAGCTAAGCTAAATCAGGAGCTGCTGCAGTCGTGCATGCGCGAGACGGATGTGTCCATGTCACAGCTGAAATTCTTTCGGCTCAGCCTGCTCTTCAATGATAACAACAACGGGGAGAACGAACTGGCCTTGGCACCTGGCGACGGTGCTGATGCTGAGGTGAGCACGGGCAATAATCTGCCCGACTTGGACTATGGCAATGCGACACCATTTCTGGATTTGAAGCGTAATGAGCCGCTGCAGTGTTTTGTGCGCTGCCTATACGAAAGCCTGGGCCTGGTGCACTATGACATGATGCTAGAGGAGGCATTCCGAATGCAATTGCAGGGCCTCATGCAACGCCTGAAGCCAGAGCTGAAGGAGTGCAAGGACATGAGCAACAAGAATCGCTGTGAGGCCGCCTACAAGCTGCATGTGTGCTACAATCATCTCAAGAATCTGGAGACGGAGCAGCGACTGCGCGAGGTACTCGAGCGCAGTGAAACTGGCGGCGATCTGGCAGCCATGGACAATGAGGAGAATGAGAATGAGAATGTTGTGAGTGAAGCGGATAAGGCCAACGAGATTAGTCAGCGCTTCAGCGAAACAACGGCACAAGCAGCATAGATTCAACAATAATATATATTTAATTTACATATATATACAAGTGTGTGTGTCGCAAAAGTAAGGTAAAAGTTTAACTGCTGCAATAAAAAATGTGTGGCACGCTTTACGGCTGTGCTTGCTCTAATAAATCAAAACAAAAGTATAATTTTGGGCTACAATTGAGCTGCTCAATTGTATAAAAAAAAATAAAATAAAACAATTATCTAGGCATAAACATTTTAGAACAAATATTAACCGGCGTCCAAAGGTTAACAAACAACACATAAAACGAGAAAGTAAGAATATCTTCGGCACGTCGAAGATTTAATATCCTTATAAACTGATTCATACTACAGATGTGTAAGAATAGTGAAGCTCTTAAATGCTGATTTTAATTGAAATATCTTATAAACACACAACTTTTTGCCATATAAGAATAAGATGTCGGACCACTAGATCCGGCTGGTTCCGACAAGTTTTATGGCGATATTAGTACCCATATAGATGATGAGTGTTACATAACATACTACTGTTACTAACAGAGTGTCATAGAATAACATAATCATAGCATAATCTCTTTATGTTTCAATAGCATGTTAACATAGCTGCTATTGTTACACATCTCTAGGTATAGAATTATATCACATAGTCTGTAACATCATCCCAAAATACGTAATTCCAGCTATTTTCAGTGTGAATTTCGGCATATAGTCATGCCAAATAAATAACTAGTTTATACATCAAATTCACAATTATTAAGTGAAATGAATGCAGGAAATAAAAATTTGACGCTAGGTTTGAAATTTTAACAAGCAAAATTGTAAGCCATTATTGCGAAAATTAAAACAAAATTGAAATTTAATAACTTAATTAAAAGTATTTTTATAATTCGGTGAACTACAAACAGCTAATATTTGCAGCTTCAACTATATAAGCAGCTTGTACTAGTGCAACAAAAATCAGTTCTAAAAATTCGTAACAAGATGAAAATTCAGATATTTGTGGTTGTTTTTGTAGTGTTCTCCCTCTACGAGCTGGTTTTGGTAAGTTTTTAAATGACTTAGAACTATTTTCATAACCAAACATCACCCACAGTCGCAGAGTGCTGCAGACTTGGCTGCCTATAAGGAGAAGCAGCAGGCTTGCATCAAGGAGCTGAAGGTTCCCGACGCGGAGGCCGCACTAATCGCAGCCGAAAATGAGGTGGCCAATGCCTCTGAGGCTTACAAGTGCTATCACAATTGTCTGTACCAGAAAATGGGCCTGGTGACAGCCGACGGTAAGCCCAACAGCGAGAATATACTGAAATTCACCCAGATGCGTTTCAACAAAGCACCGCTGGACAAGATCAAGACCCAGTTGGCCAGCTGTGGCATAAGCGTTGCAAAGTCCGCCAACAACTGCGATTTTGTTTACAACTTTGAGCAGTGCATGGTGAAGGCACTCAAGGCTTGAAGGGGCAAGGCTTCAAGCGGCAAATGCTGCACTTTGCATAAATGATAAGCGAACAACGGCAATCACGCAGTGAAATCCGTTAAATAATAAAGTTATTTTACAATATTAACGCATTTGCCGCATAATCGTGATGGTGGGCACGCGCATTGTGCATTTAATTATGCAAATTGAAAATGGCAAATGAGCCAATACTTATACCCAAACTCACACACACAAATGGAAGAACTTATATAGTATATATATATATATATATGTGTGCACAAATATGTACACATAATCCATTTAAGCTGCTGGCTTATGCCCAGTCCAGAGGCCAGTAAAGCTGCAATTAAGCTGTGACAAACTGTGACGCATCCCAGCGACTGCGTGCAAGCACCCAAATGGACCATGGGTTGCATTTAACTTGCCCCAAAAGCCATGCAGTCTATCTGCACATTTTTAAGGAATAATATTTTAATAAACACATGCCCTTTTCACCACCGTGTAAGGCAAAACAACAGCAGTTGGCGGCTAATGTATAAGACTCGTATAAAACATACAGAAACATTCGCTGCCAAATTCAGTTGTTTCTCATGCTCTATATGTTAGGCAAAATGCATTTCAAAAGAACAGTTCTATGTTGTTTTCATATTTTTGCCACCAGTGAAAAACATGCTCGCCGAGCAGTGCATTTGGAAGGCAGCAAAGTCCGTTTGGTTAACTGATACACGCACACGCACATACACCCACCCTCACACACACATATACCTTTTGTTTTGTGTATTATGATATATAGTTATTATTATTGTTTTTCAATGCACGCATAAATTAATTACAATTTGTCAGCATGTGCTGGTCGCTGCTTTAAGCCTGCACCTCGATGGGCTTGAAGGACTCGAAGCATTCGTGCAATTTGGTTGCCGTATCACAGTTATTCTCGCCCTTAATGCCACCGCATTTGGTCAGCGCCTCGCGTGTCTTTTCCTCGCCAATAAGTGCGCCGAGCTTCTTGAGAACAACCTCCTCCTGGACAACGCCATCCTTGAGTGTGCCGACCTTCTCGAAGAAGCAGTTGGCAAAGCACTTGATATTCTCGCTGGGGCTCTTGAAGTCCTTGGCCTTCACCTTGGAGACCTCCTCTTCGGTCAGGTTGACCTCCTTGGCGCACTGCTCACCATACTGCTTGGTCAGAGCCTTTTGATCCTCGGTCAGCTCAATGGGCTGTGCGTTCGGGTTTGGTAATGGGTGAAATCAGATCGAAATTAGTTTCTGTATCTTGTAGACATACGTATTAAGTAGGAGCTAGCTCTTTTTATTCGAACGCACCTTTTGGATTTGAGTGTACTTTCTTTTTAAATTAACTAGAATCTTATTATATCTATATAGAAGATCCATTTACACTTCTTTTTCTTCTTTTTTTCTTTTTCTTTCTACATTTATATCACATTATAACAGTTCATTAAGTTTCTCTTTTTTCTGTAATACCCATATCTTTTGATTTTTGAGTAACTTATCTCATTTCTTCCCTTTTCTACATTTTTCAAATTTTTTCCTATCATTTTTTTCGTTCTACACCTAATCCTATTATAACAGTTCCAGAATCTTATATTACTCGAAATATTGTTCAACGATTTTCTTTACTTATCTTTTTCTTCTTTACTTCGCTTATTATTTGTTTTTTTTTTTTCATCTAATAGTTCTTAAATTATCTCTTTACTCTTTGCTTATTTTTGCTGTCTTTAAACTTAAGTACTTGTCGTTCCTAACATTTTCCACTGATCTTCTGATCTGTTATTTCTACTTACAGTTCCAGAATCTTATTTCATTTTAAATATAAATATTATTTGTTTGTATATATAATAGTAGATATCATGATATTTTCTATATATATAATTTTCTATAACTTATTTCTTTTTTCTTTAAGGGTGAGTCCCAAGTTTTTTGCTAATATTATTTCTAGCTTCTTTTACATCTCTTCTGATCTTCTATTTCTACTTACCGATGCCACAGCCAGAGCCACAAACACAGCACTCAAAGTGATCACAAAAATGGGATTCATTTTTATATTTTTGATGTACTTATGACTTGTTAGAACGCTAAAGAAGTTCTGATGCTGTGTGGAGCGGTGCGCTCTGCTTTTATAATCGAATTTTGCAGTAATGAAAGCCGGTTTATATTTTAATGGGCCTGCGGCAGTGATCTATTCAAGCTGTCGCTTTTTTGCCAGCTTGTAGTTTTATTTATCTACTTTTGTTTTAGGTCTTTTTTTTTTGCCATAATGGCAAGTACTTTCGTCAACTTCTAGCCTGCGGGCGGGAGCTATGAAAGCAAACCTTTTTTTCTTCTAGTTTTGCTTTGGCACATTTAAGACGAACGATCGAATCAATTATGCATGCAGACAGGCATTGTGCAGACGTCTGAAGTGTGGTCTCAAGATCATAAGTCTGCTTTTACCGAATTATGTTTATTTTGTCGAAGTATGTTTTGATTTTATTTCTTTTTGGGTACAGCTTTGGCGGTCGTTACTTGGCAGCTGCTTAATCATTATCGCACTACTCAATCAGCGCGACCAAATGAAAACTTTGCACTTTGCCAAGAATCTCACCCACATTTTGGACTGGGGACTTTTGAGATATATATCTGAGTGCGAGGTGTAAGTCGCATTGAAAGTTGAAATGCGCGAGGAAAAGTCAAAGGAGCACAAGAAGAAGAGGCAGTGGATGAGGAAGCTGAAGCACAAGTAAAAGACAGACGACGGCAAAGTTTTTTCATTTGAATCCTATTATTTCAACGTAGTTGTAATCTTATTATCCACGAGATGACAGCAAAATGACATTTAGAAAATTTCACGCTGTGTGAAATGTACAAAAACAACAAAAAAATACACACGCACACACACACAAAGGAAAACCAAAGCAAATACGGGAATGCAAGAAAGTCAGCAGAGCAATGCGCGTGGGTGTAGGGAAAGAGAGAGAGAGGGTGAGAGAGAGAGAGAGAGAGACAGAGAGAGAGAGAGAGAGAGAGAGAGAGAGAGAGAGAGAGAAAGAGAGAGTTGGCAATAGCTGTCGCTGATGCGTAATGCGGCTGCCACTTCTTGCTGCTGCTGCCGCTTCTTCTTCATGCGTTTCACCAAGTTTTTCCCGCTCTTGTCTGCCTGTCGCTGCTTCCCTTTTAATTTCAATTCTGACATTTGTTTGTCTGCTGTCAAAATAAAGTAGCTTTTGCTCTAAAGAAATAAACCAAAAACAAGAAAAAAAATACAGATTGCGATTGAAAATTGCCAACACTTTGCGCCCAACAAACCAACCGCCCACCCATCCACAACCACAGCCACATCCACACTCAAATAATAATAATAATAAACTAAAGCTTGTTTGACTTTGTGTAAATTCTTTGAAATCCTCACGTGGTAATCTTAATTCAATTTGTTTGCGGTTCGCTGAACAAACTTCAAAATTGAAATCTTGAAAGTAGAATGTCGAAAATTTATACATATATATATGGGACATATGCTTACCGCGATTTGACAATGTGTCCACTTCGCATGCATATGGAAAGAAAGCTAAAACTAACCTAAGCTATATTTATTCCAAATTTTTAACTGAAAATTAAATTTAAGATCGGCTTGCAAACAAATTCGACCTTTATTCTAAATGAACATTTTGTATATATTAAGAAATGTAGCATCGTAATTTTTTGAAATTTATACTTGTTTAAATTCTTTTATGATTTCATGATTCATGTCATTTTATTTTTAATAAAATAGATATTCATAAAAAAATGCAGTTTGTTCTTTTCCATATTTATTATAAACTGAAACAAATTATTAATAAAACATTGTTTTAAAATAAATTAAAGTTATCAAAAATATTATTATTATTATTATTATTATTAATATTATTATTATTATTATTATTATTATTATTATTATTATTATTATTATTATTATTATTATATTATTATTATTATTATTATTATTATTATTATTATTATTATTATTATTATTATTATTATTATTATTATTATTATTATTTTTATTTTTATTATTATTATTATTATTATTATTATTATTCTTTTATTCGGTTTTATTATTATTTGTGTTGCCATTTTATTTATTTTTTTATATATTATTCTATCATCTGCTGAAATCTTCAAAAATTCTATTATGATTATATTAAGCGTATAATATCGCATAAAATATAATATTAGACTTTAAATATTTGTTGTTAAAATAAATGTAGTCTGTTGTTTTTCGATTTTTTTTTAATCCTAATAAAAAAGTTTTCTTTTATATCAACGAGCCCAACTTTTAGCAAAAGTGTTGAATATTTAATAAATTGTTTCGGGAGAAATGATAAATTTTTTTGCCTAACTCCAAAAGTAGCCCAACTTATGGGCTAACCTTATAAAACTCATCTTGCCCATTTATGACAAATTTAAGTGTGAAGCCTGGCATTAAATGATGTACATTGCTTAGTACTTGAATTATGTGTAAAGCCTTATAAATAGAGTCATAGATTCCAAAACCTGGCCAGACATTGAGCTGTGCTTGATAGTGGGGCGAGTTGCCGAATGGCTTTTCTATAAGCTGTGTCTTGCTCTCACTTTTTCTCTCCCTCTCTCTTTCTTTCTCCCTCTCTCTATCTCTCTCTTTCTCTCTGTCTTAATCTATAAGCAACAGCAGCTGTCTTTTCTTCGCCTCTGCCCGCCCAGCCAGCTAGAGACCCAAGTCGCCTGCTAAGCTACGCTAGAAATTAAGTACAATTTTCATTTTAAATTAAGCTGCCAAGGCTGGCGGCCACCCGCACGTTGCCCCCGCTGTCTGCATTTACAGCATTCGACGTCATTAATCACCACAGGAGCAGCAACAACAACAACAACAACAACATTATCAACAACAAGTCTGGGCATTTGTCAGAGCCTTTTGGTTTTACTTTGCTCTGAAGCATTTTCTAATCGTCCAAAAACCCAGCCGAAAAACTTGTGCAGCACATGTCAGAGGGCGCCCCATGCCGCTCTGCCCCCTTCTGCTATTGCCCCCCGTCCACATAACTATGTAAACTCCAATTTGGTAGCCACCTGTCTAAAAGGGGGACTTCCCCTCTTCCTATTTATTTTTTTGTTTGTGCTTTGGAGAAAAATGGTCGCTAAATTTGCGTGAAAAGGCAAATAATTTGAAATTCCCGCGGGGTTCTAAATAAGTAAATTTAAATTGCATTTGTATGCGTTAAAAATTTGTTGCCTTTTATTTATACCTATATTTCCACTTTTATTTTACGGTTTGTTATTGTTGTTTTTTTTTTTTTTTTTTTGTATTTTTGTATTTTTTGTTGGCTGAGTGGGGATTTTGGTGGGCACCACAACAAGTTTCTGTTGCTGCTGTTATAAATTTGCGTGTCAAAAGCGACGCGGAAAAGCTGATTTTTTGTTGATGTTTTCGCATACGAATGCAAAGTTCCGACCGAGTACCATTTACTACGTATTCCCCATTAGTTGCTCCTCAACTACGCTTGTGTGTGTGTGTGTGTGTGTGTGTGTGTGTGTGTTTGTGCAAATGTTAATGTCCTTATCAGCGCTTCAGCATTTTTACATGTGTCCCGTTTGAAATATGCGGCACTGTTTTTCTGGCGCTTTGCATGCGGTCGAGTTGAGTTCGGTGGTTTTATACCCTGTAGCAGAGCTGTTGAGCGGTATATTCCATGTGCAGGTGATGTCCAGTTGAGGCAGTCAAGGGTTTGAATGAAAACACATTAACTTATACATAAATTATAGTGGTTTGGCATTCAGAAACAAACAAGTTATTTCGATTTTTCTATTACCTTAGGTTTCAGGTTTCTATTTCTATGAAATACCTATTTACCAGGCACATAAAACTAGTTTTTATATTATAACAATATTTTCTTTTTAGAATTTTTATCTTTAGCATTTCTTCAGTTGTAATATATTTTCCTGTTTAACAGATACTGCTTTCTACAAAAATACATATTTTTTTTAATTTGCATTTGTTCTTGTATAAATAAGATGTTAAATAAGTATTTCCGTAATCTTTGTAATGAGTTTCATTATAACCATTTAAATCAAGTAGAGCTCCACGCTCAAAGTTATATTTATCACAAGCAAGTTTCATTCAAACGTTTTTCGCGGTTTTTCCGCACTTGTGGGTGCGGGTTTTCCGAAAACTCCGGCTTAGCGTGCATCTTCATAACATAAAGTAACTACAGTGAACATTTAGGCTTCCTAGCTCTTGGGTTTTGAGCTGTGTATTGTTCAACAATCAGTCAGTCAGTCAGTCAAGCATAGTTTTTAGCACATTTTCAGCTTTATATGCAAGCTTATATCTTAATCAGGCATTACAGGGCATATTGAAAAGGAGTTTACGAATTTAAATCGTCCGGACTCGTACTTTTTTGTGTGCTGCTTCCGTTGCAGTTGATGTCAAGTGTCAAGTGCTGGACAGTTGAAGTTATTTATTATAACGACAATTACATAGAAACCGATGTTGGTGGTGCTGCTGGTGGTTGTGGTGGTGCTGGTTGTGGTTCCTGTTGCTGTTGCTGTTGCCTGGCGGTTCACATGTTGTCAGAGCGTTTTGCCCTTTGTCAATAATTACATTTGTGTTAAATGCAAATTAGAAAATGCCACGAAAAGTCCGCTGAAAAAGAAGTGGCCATAATGTGTTTTGTCGTACGTTTGTTATGGCTGCTGCTGCTGCTGCTGGCCACGCCCACCAAAAACGCACACACTCACACACGCATCATTTGCGAATGTAATAAAATTGCAAGGCAGCAGCATGAGTTACGCCCACATTTTGCACAGAAAAATCTCTTACGCCAACATTTCGCTTTTGTGTGCATGTGTGTTATGCTGTCACTGCCCCCTTTTCTGCAGCCATTCCCCCGCTGCCACCCGTGCCTGTTTCAGTGCCCTTTCTGCATAGCAAAGAGAAAAATTTGCTAATGTAATGATGCTTAAAAGTGTTTCAAAGTATTTCTAACCATTTGCCATGTTTATTTTTATTTAAATGCCAACATGTGCGTGTGGGTTTGTCTGTGTGTGTGTATATATATACGCATGTGTGTGCGTGTGTTTTGTGAGTCTGTCTTTTGGCTATTTGCATTTCTCTTAGTGGGCGTTTGATTGAATTGAAAATGCTTGCCAAAAAATTTTCTCCCATTTTCCCAGCTCTTTCTTTCTTGTTTTCCTTTTTTTTTCGTCTTAGCTTTGCCTTTGCTTTTGTCGCTGCTTTGTGCGCTGTTTCACTTAAGGGTTAAAGGAACTCGCACATAATTTGCTAAATGGCTTAAAGTGTGAGCTGGGCACAGCTTTGAAATCCCCAAACCAAGCCCATGACAAATCAACACAAGAGATCTGATGCAAAAGAACGTTTGCTAAAATTAGAATTTAATAGAAGTTGAATTTAGTTTTTTAAGTAATTGGCTGATGACATAAGTTACTCGGTCCCTTTTCGGTTTCCGTTGAAACATGTTACAAAGCTATTTATATATAATGAAGTTCTCCTTATTGGCTGTTGCATTAGGTCCATTATATTAAAAAATGTTATAGAAGAAATAAATAGAAAAATGCATAAATTTAGTCAGAAATACATTGATAGACGTCCCAACCAAGAAAATAACCTAGCATTAAATCAAATAGAGAATAGTCTAGTATTAGGAAGACTTTGGTAAAATCATATTCTGGATCTTCCGAAGGATAAACCTTTTTTAAATAACTCCAAAAATAAGATATACAGAAAATTTAGTAGGCTTTCTTGCTAAATAAAGTTAAGGGCCAAAATGCTATTAAGCTCGGCTTGGCAAAGTCATGGTATTATATTTTTTTGCTGATCTATATCGTAGGGTAAGAAAACAAAATATTTTACATTCATTTAAAAAAAAAATGGTGTATTTAAATTTGAGCGCAGAAATAAACTAGAGAAGATTCCGTCCCCAAAATTGGATTCTGCACAAAAACTCTAAAGCTGGAAATAGAAAGTTTGATTATAAATAGAATCATAATTTCTTGAATACATTTCTAAAAAAGCCAAGAGCTCAAAATATTTATCAATGAATAATTGGAATTTTTGCATTAGAAAATGCAAAACATAAAAATTGAGAATTCTCATCATCATCTATTTAGGTGCAAAATCAAAAATAAATATTGAAAAACCTCGTGTTTTGACAGGGTTGTGATAGCAAGTAATTAAAAGTCTTCTGTTTAATTGAGTTCTTGAGCTCTGTTATCTATTTCTTTTATATGCACATTCCGGGGGCTAAGTATGCTCTTTAGCCTTTTCTCATTTATTTTGTCCCGGCTCAATGCCAGCTGTTTCAAGCCCAAGTGCTGTTGGTTTCATTAGCTACATTTTTCTTCTTTTTTTTTGGTCTGTGGTGCGTAAGCTTCTCCATGCGCACTTGTATTCACATAATACCATATGCTCATATCCATATCCGTATCTAACGAGCGCATGCTGCGCCACTACAGCCACTATAATATGCCAAATTAAAACTTTAACTAGCGCGCCGAGTGTCCTACAGCGTTAGCGTCAGCATAAGGAGCAAGTGCAGCAGCGGGAGCGGGAGCAGCAGCGGCGGCTGCAGCAAAGCCGGCGACACACTGTCATCATTATCATTAACAGACGCCACGGTTCGCACCTTCTAGGGGCAGTCGTTCCCGTTGCCGTTGCCGTCGCCGTCGCTGTCGTCGTTGCCGCCGCCTTCTGTTTCCGCTGACGCTGCTGTTGTGGCGCTTATTATTGTCGCTGAAGTGGCCGCCATGAGCAGTCGCTGCTGCACTCATTCTGTTGCAACCACGCCCCTTCCTGCAGCCCCGTTACTAAAAGTGACAACGCCCGAGCACATGACGGAGGCGCAGCTTCCGTTGCAGTTTGTTTTTTTTTTGTTCACGCTGCGCGCAGACGGCTTAGCATAAGTATCTCTACTTGTGTGTGTGAGTGTGTGTGTGTATGTGCGTGTGTGTGCGTGTGTGTGCTGACGTGTTTTTATGAGCTGTTGGCATAAAAAACAAAATGCACGCGTTAATCTTTCTAACAAACCAAGGCTCTATGTCGCTGTGTGCTTGTATGAGCGCGTGTGCGTGGCAAGGTTTATGTTGCAAATAACTTTGCTTGCACTTTGGACTAACATAATTTATGCACTAGCATACCGTACTTAAACAGTGGGCGTGGCCAACAGCCAACACCAACACACACATTTATAATTACATGCTTAGGATATATGGCCAGCATTATTGCCGAGCACTTTTCAACATAATGCAACTGCCGAGTATATAATTAAATGCTGCGTTGCAAATTAAGCGAATCGCAAGGTAAAAGAATTTATTTTATTTTTTAAAGAAAAACTAAGTTTTTCGCAGAGGTAAAATACACTGTTGCATATGTGTGCATAGGTATTTTGTCTAGGTATAGATTAGCCTAAATATAATTTGTCTATTTTTTATTTACATTTAGAGTAATTTCTCTTAGACAAAGCTGAAGTTATAATATAAGATATCCAAAGGGCCTTAATCAATTATAAGCTAATTGCGATAGATTGTTAATTAATTAAATAAATAATAATAATATTAATAATAATAATACAAATAATAATAATAATAATAATAATAATAATAATAATAATAATAATAATAATAATAATAATAATAATAATAACAATAATAATAATACTAATTAATTATTATATTCAATGTCTCGCCCACTTCTTACATATATGTACCCAGATTTTGGATCGTATCTTAACTCTAATGTTTTAAAATTTTTTTTTCGATAAAGCAATTTAATTTTAATTAATAAATTTTCTTATTAAAAATTTAATTTGTTGTATCTAATTAACTTGGCTTTTAATTTTTTTGAATTTTTCAAAAGAGCCCTTTTTTATTTCTAAATTTATTATTAATTAATTAATTTTTTCTATTAATTTATTTGTTAATATTTTCATTTATAAATTAATATTGTTATATCTAGCAATTTATATTTATGGAAATAAGTTGGTTTTTCATGTTCAACCCATTTTTAAAGAATAATTGCAATTAAAGAATAATTTTATTTTCGTGTTCAACACTTTACACAATAATATATCCAATTATATTATTTCAAAGAAAATAATCTTTGCGTCCTTCATAAGACAAGACCCTTGGTTGACTTATATCTTGTATCTTTGTTTCTTTATTGATATAATGAGCTAAATTGCTTAGTTCTCATTGCTAGGCAAGACAAGAAAGATTTGGCATTTAAAAATCTATCTTTGAGCAACAGCTCTTACGGCAAACATGTTAAGCAATTGGTCTAATATTGTTATTAAATTGCAAACGGCACAGTGCAAAGCACTATGAGGAAAACGTTTCTCAACCAAAGCTGATATATTTATCTTATCTCAACTTTAATCACACCTATTTATAATATGACAAACTGCTGAATCACATAACCAAATATTCGAATGCCTTAATTCTTTAAGCCCCAACAGCTAAAGCTATACACAATATGCACTTGCCTCTAACAATTGCTCGTTTGTTACCATTGCAATTTTTTTGCAGATAAGATTTGGATCTTACCGGCAATACAAGTACTCTTAGTCGTACTCCTACTCGTACTCGTATCAGGCATAAAAATGACGGACTTCTTATCAAGCTGGCAATGAAATGTTGGCACCCAAACCTCGAAGCATTCTACAAAATACTAAAACACAATTTGGTCGAATTGTACCTAATGCTCTCTGTTTATATTTTGACTCAATGGATGGGCGCATGCGTTGCTTAGTACGCAAACTGGACGCTCGACTAGCATGTGGCGCCACTGTGCGGCTCTCTGATAACTTGCGCTCTCGCTTTTTGAGTATCGCGCGCTCTTTCCCTCTCTTGTCTCTCTCGCTTTGCCAGCTGTTGGCACGAGTTAAGCTCGTGTATTTGCCGCCTCGGCGCCTTGAAGCATGCTTCGGGTTTTATATATATATATATATATATATATATGTATATATATAGTTTTTTTTTTTTTATTTGGTTTTTCCTTAGCAGCCTCGTTGCCTGTTGTCGTTCAAATGCTTTGGCTTGGTAGACGAGCGGCGCGGGGGCGCGTGGGGCAGCGACATTGTGGCTGTTGTTGTTGTTGTTGTTGTTGTTGTTGTTGCTGCTGCTGCTGTTGTTGCCTTCAATTCAATTTTTCGCCAGCTGTTGTGCTTAATTTGAACTTTAAGCATTTTCCTTTTGGCCGCCGTCGTTGTTGCCTTCCTTGCTTGGCTCGTCCTTTTCAGCGCATACGGCATTGTTGTTGTTTGTGTTGTTGCTCGCTTGACTCATTGTTGTTGTTTCGGGCATTTCCGGCTTTAACGCTGCGGCGACAGTTCAATGCGTATGAAAAACCCATTGGCATCGCCAGTTAGCTGGCCCCCATTGTAGGTCAGCCTTTTAACCGCTAATGAAGACTTATACCAAAATGAGCGCTACTTGTTACGGGTTTGCGTCCCGTCTTCTGCTCCATTTTTTTTTTTGGCCGGGTAATGCACTTATTTATAGGTAGTATATTGTAGCGTTGGATTCCGTTTCAAATATAGCCAGTTGACAGTATAAATAATGTGTTCCTTTGCCAAAATTTATGGCACTTGTATGTCTTCTGGTCTGCTCCAACTTGACTGCTATAAATTAAAGCGGTGTAGGTGTGTGGGTGTGTAGAGCGCGCCCACCCACACATGTGCTGGGCAGAATTCGACACGCAAGGCCACACATACCTACACACACACGCATACATATATATAATTTATATATGTATGTTTATAAAAGTAACCGCTGCGTAAGCGGCTTTTGTGGTTTTAAAGTATTTAGGCATAATGATTAGCCACTCATTAATTGCTGAGGCCACTTGATTTGACTAATTAAACAGCTGTTTAACAACCACTTTTACTTTGTATTCATTAACAAACCTCTATCTTTATACTTTATTAACACATTAAAACTACATAGTGATTCTTTTCTAAATTCCATACGTCGTGTGAGCGCTCGCCTTAGAGATATATTCTATAAAATTGTGCAGCAAATGCAAGGTCGTGGGCCATGGCCGTGCCCATGTCCATGTCCATGTCCATGTCCGCCATGTGGTGGGCCGCCATGCCCGTGTCCTCCATGTCCGTGTCCTCCGTGTCCTCCATGTGGCGGTGGCATTTTTTTGACTAAACTTTCAAATTTTTGACTTCACGTGCGTTACGCGCGAGCTTCAGGTGCTAACTAAGCCCTCAGATAACTGACACAAAAACCATATTATGAATTTATACCCGACATATTTCACGATAAGCCTTATCTAATCTTAAGTCGAATATTCTCCTAATCAATATAACAAATATTTGGGTACATATCATGAGTAATAGCAATTAAGCATGTAAATATTTTTAGTCATACACAGTTAAAAGTTTGGAAAACCCTGCTAATAACTGACTTTTAGATAAACCTCAATAGATAAGAAATAATCAGAAATGAGGTGTCCACTTTTATCTAAGTTTGACTAATAATTGTATTATTCTTAAATATTTTCTTGTTTGAAAATTTTAGCAGTGGAATATTTATGTGGAATATGATAATAATAACATTATATATTTGTTTTTGCTTAAAGCTGCGGCCATGTTGACAAATAATATTTCGACACTCTAAAATTGTGACAAATTTGTTTTCTATATTTTCATATTTACATTCTGTTGTTCCACATAAATATTAATGTTCTACAACTTCTTCCTCTCCCATCGTATGAAAAAAATTATTAAAATTATTGTAAATAAATCAAATATTAATTAGCAAATATTAATATGCAACAAAAATCTTAAATAAAATACATATATATTGGAGAAATATATATTTAATAAAATTGCTTTTAATTTTTGGTTTTAACTATCCGGACTTCGAACCAGCTAAACAAATATTTAAAATATAAATTAAATGAATATATATAATACAAATAATTCTACTAATAACGAAAAAAGTAAAAATTCTATTACAAAGACCTCAAGTACTCGATATTTTTATTGAATACCAGATTGTCCCCTAATGTTTCTATGCCCACATTCCAGGAATATCTGCAACATATTTTTATTAAGAAAGAACTTGAGACCTTGTAAAAGGCATTGGTTTTGTTGTTTAATTATTTTATTTCTTTAATTATTTATTTATTTTTGTAAATGGTTGAATATAAAAATCAGTTTTCATTTGGTATAATATTTAAACTATAAAAAAATGCTTGAGAGCTTAAGAACAATTTCACATAGTAAAGTTATATGAAATCAAATTGTATACATAATTTGTATATGGTATTCCAGAGATTGGGTTATGCTACATTAACGAGGTTGTGGTCCAGGTCCATGATGATGCGGCGGTGGGCAATAGTGCGGTGGAGGAGGTCCATGGTGATGCGGCGGCGGTGGTCCATGGTGATGTGGCGGCGGTGGTCCATGATGATGCGGCGGCGGGCCATGGTGATGCGGTGGCGGGCCATGGTGGTGCGGAGGCGGCGGTCCGTGATGATGTGGTGGTGGAGGTCCGTGCGGGTGCATTGCTAATATTTGGCCTTGAGCAATCTCTAAATGCGAACGACTGGAGTTACTTTGCTCAACTGAACTCACTTAACTAGGTCTGCACAGTTTTATAATATTATAATACACTTCGTATTTTTATGGTCTTGAGATAAGACTTATCTAATCAATGCGGGTTTCTCGCCCTAATCAATTGTTTGTTTATTAAGCTGGCTAGTTAAGTTTATGTCATGTTTATTAGCAGCGTTTAATAAACAAGCGAGTTTGTCATGAACAGCTTGGAGTCATTTTTTTGTTTTGGAAAATCCCCGTAAGAGGTATTTTTTAACATGATAATTGATAGAACGAAAATATTTTTAAAATCTATTTTCAGTTATTAGTAAGGCAAGGCGAAAGTGTGGGAAAACTTAACCCAGAGCGGCTTGAAAGTTTTTAAAGGACTTCGGAACGACGATTATACTGGTTCTAAAATTAAATAATTTGATTAGAATTTAATTCGTATCAATTAAGTTGGCAATTTAGTTTTAAAACTAAAAAATAATTCTTGAATAACAGTATTTATATGCCAGTATATATATGCCAGCTTCAGTTAAAAAGGATTCACCCAAAAAAATTTAATGAATAGCAGAATTTACATGGTATATATATGTATATACTGTACATACATATATATCATTTATATTTTAATTTTAAGTTAGATGTATAACTGTATATTTATCAACAATTTTTTTTATAAAAGGACTTAAAGTAAGAAAAGAATAAATAAATAAAAAGCATTTATATATATCAATATATACTTCTAGTTTGTATTGAAGTTGAAAATACAACTCAATCTTCAGTATATTAATATTTTTAAAACTAAAAATAAACTAAAAAAATACATGAATTCTAATATTTATGTTCCAGTATATATATACCAGTTCTATTTTGGAAGTAACATGAAAATACAGGTTAACCTTTTTCAGTTATATTAATATTTGCATTTAAAGGTTCACACAACTAATAGATACCAGATAAATACCAAAAGATATACTATTTTTGAATTTTAATTGGAAATACAGTTTTATATTTTTTATTATAATTTATTACATTTGTTATTAAATACCAGTATATATACCAGTATTTATCAGTATTTGTATATCTGTATTAATATACATATATCTATGTGCAGGTATGCATATACCTGTATTTATGTCCCAATGTATAATGCCGGGAGTATAGTATTTACATACCGGTATTTATTCACTAGTATTTATATACCGGTACTTACATACCAGTATTTATATTTATATACAACTTTTTTTGAAGTAAGTATGAAATTTAGGTTTATTTTTTATCAACATATTTGCATTTTGATTACAGAACTCAAGAAAATACATATATAAAATTATTTATATGCCAGGAAATGCAGTTATATATTCTTTTACTTATTAAAGGACTCGCAAAACTAAAGATAAACATAAATATAGTCCTAGTTGACAATACACTGGAGTTGGGTAGTTTTAATGGGGATGGTGTGGAGGTCCTGGCGGTCCATGATGATGAGGCGCTGGAGCCTGATGCGGTGGATTCGGCTTGTGTCCATGATCGGGACCATGTCCATGTCCGCCTGGATTATGAGCTCCTGGTCCGGCTGGTCCATGTGGTCCTGGTGGTGGTGGCATTTCTTGCACTTAAAGCCGTTGAAAAATTTACAAGTGAAATGTTCGCTATTCTGCGGTCAATTCAACCCTATCGATTTGCCAGGTTCATTAGATATTTATATATCATGGCAAAGCTTTTTCGAACGCCAGTTAACTGTCAAAGTTGGAAAAGCCCGTGAAAGTTGGTTTTTAGCCTGGCCTCGTACTTATATAGATAAACTCGAAGGTGTAAACACTTGTGTGAGGTAGGTGAGGGTAGGTTATTATCAGCATTGTTAAAGAGACGATTAATCATTGTTTAAGTTTTTCATTTAATGACCAATATTTTTTCTTTTCTTTTTATATTACATTTATTCGCGTTTCACATTGAAAAGTTTACTTTGAGGAATATTTACTTAATATTATACTTACTTAATATACTTACTTAATAATATTTACTTAATATTGAATTCATTCAAGAAATTACGTGGCGTTGGGTCCACAGAATAAGGTTGAACGCATTTGTTATTATTGAATTGTTCATTTATAAAAATGAATTTTCATTAAACTTTTCAAATTATTTTATTTTAAATTTGTTGCTGGAATTGCAACAGGGACTTTCCGCTTGATGTGCGTATTTCAGCTTTGAATTGAACCTGCGATTTTCCGCTTGCTATGCATACTTCAGGTTCAAATCGAACCGGCGACTTTCCGCTTGCTGTGCATATTCAAGCTCTTGCAGTCAAGTCAATCAGTTACAAACATTTGCATTATAAAGATTATCTTTAGTATCCATTGAGAACATATTATATTAAATTTTATACTTAATTTAAAATCGTAATTTCCAAGGTCTAATTAATTCCAAAATAGCACATGCATATCTTAGCTTTCTTTTCCGACTAAAAGCTATCATATATAGATGCTGCCTATAAGTATGCAGCACATACGAGTCTGCAAAGCGACTGAGTGCACACATTTGCCTGCTTCGAGATATTTGCTCGCATGACCTGACCAACTAACTAGCAAAACTATAGAAAAGCGAGCGAGAAAAAAAAACATGCGACCCACTTGCTAAACTCTCCAGACACTCTCCACAAAAACGAAACCCAAAAGAAAATAAGTAGGAAAAATAGAAAAAAAAGGGCAGCGGATTTGGCTTTTTGAATTCAATTAATTTTATCTGCATCAATTTAGCCTTTATAATCGCATCAGAGTGCGCCAACTCGCATAGCACACATACTCAGTCAGAGCAGCAAGAACGAGTCACGGGCGAACCAACCGATAAAATCCCAAAAAAAAAAAAATAGTAGAAAAACCCCACTTGAAAGAGCCGCTGTTGCTCGTAAAATGTATAAAGTCATTGCAAAAGCCAATTTGTATATCAGCGACGGACTACGATGGAGGCCCAACGATTATCAAAATGCGAATATGGCACAGGGCGCCGGCCAAACTTACTTAAAATGCCCTTAGCTTACGGGGTGGGTAGCTGGGCTGGGATTGGGTTGGGTTCCGGGCTCTGGGCCTGGGCCTGGGCTCTGCCGCTTTCTTCATGGCAACAATTACATTTCACAGATTTACGTTTCGGGGCGCCTTGGGTCGCGTGTGTTGCATGCTATTAGTGTGTGTCCTTTATTTGGCTTATGGAGCTTACATTACCGCCAACTTCTGGGACCCGGTCCGGGGGCACTGGGGTACCGGGGTAACTGGGTAACTGGCTTTCGACTGTCGCTGATGTGTGCCGTCTAAATATGAGAATGTTGTGTGAAAATGTTTAAAATCCACGCGAGCTTTTCAAGCGCAAATGCTTAGCACGCCAGTAGACGTGCACAGTGCCGTAGGCAGCGGAGGGGGTTCGATTTTTAGACTTAAACAGCTCCACACTTGCAAACAAGGAAACAAGTAAAAGGAGACAAAAGGAGATATTTCCCTTTGGAACCTAACGGAGTTTTAAAACTAACCTTAAAGAATAACTAAAATGTATATTTATTTATTTATAATATTTTGGGTATTTGTCAATTAGTTTCCTTAAATTTTTTAACATTGTGGAATTTTCCTATGAGAGCTTATAGCTATAAATCAATCCATTTTAAGGAAATGTGTTAAAGAGTAAAATTGAAACATCTTTGGAAATAATATTGGCTTATATAAATATTGGGTATATTACATTTTAAAAGACTTATTAATATCCTTTTAATAAAGAAATGTTTGAAACTTTTTTATATTTTCCACTAGTTCACAATAGCTAATATATATAAATAAAAAAACTATGTTTCTAAAATAATAATATTTATTAAAATAATAAAAGACATAATAATTTAAGACTTTGATTAGATTATTTTGTCTAATAATATATAATATATATTATTTGTCATATAGGGTATGAAAAAGTATATCAAATATATCCGGACTCGATTATTTTTAACACAAAGCAAATGAGTTGAGAGATTAAAGAAATTAAATATATAGAATAAAAACTATGTAGTTTCTTAAGTATTTTTCAATAATATTCTTAGAAGGTTTTAATTTAGAAAGTTTTGACATTAAAAATAAAAAACAAAATGAAAGCCATAATTTTGGAAGACTGAGGTTTTTTATTAATTAATTAATTTCTTATATAAAATATAACTTAACTTAAATGGGGTCTGAAAATATATGTATGGAATGTCTGGACTTATAAATCGATTTTTTTTAAATAAATTGTTGAAAGTAAAATCGACATATTTAGCTTAGTAATCTTTTGGGAATTTTTAAATGAAATTTTTAGGTCCTTTTCATTAATACATTTTTTAAAATTTTTGACGACGTAAATTAGAGCTAACAACTAATACATATATGGTTGTTTTTTTAGATTTTATTTATATTATATTATGGAAAATCTGGACTTTTAGCTTAAGAAGCCCCACTGCAACCTAAATGCCTGCCTAAGCCACTGGACATAACAGGCAGCAGTTGGGGGCTGGTTGGCAGAGTTTAAGGCGTGGTTGGCGTCCACTTTTGCATACCACAGCAATGGCGTGTGAGCAAGAACAACAATACCAACAATAAGAGCAAAAAAAAAGGAAGTAAATAGTGGAAAAGGCATAAATAATAGCAAATAATACGGCGACAATGCGCACAAATTTGCCGCTAAAGTGTAGTCATTGTCGGTCTCGGCCTGTGTGCGTGAGAGAGCCAAAAAGAAGGCGGCAACAGCGCGGGTAGACTTAGGTGGGCCTGGTCACACTCGAGTTGCCATTTTGCATGAATTCGCTATTTAAATTTATTATACATTAGATTTATGTGCGCGTTGAGTTGCCCCTACCATGCATATATGACGACGCCTACGACTCTTAACACTTATCATTGGCCTTTTGTGGTCGCTCTTGTGGCTTTAATTTCACTGTGTTTGGAGTGAGTTACATTGGGGAATTACCCCAACTGAAACCTAGAGCTGGGTGTGTTTTAAGTGATTTCTTACACTTGGCTGAGCCACTGGGCATGCACAATTATTATTATGAAGCCAATCGGTGGTATGGTGGCTCGTGTGTTTGTGTGTGTGTGTGTGCCACTTCTGTCACATGACTTGCGGTTGAATATTATTATTTGCTTCTTTTTTAAATAATAATATGTTTTCTAGCCTTGCGTGGCTCACAACTGGTTGGTTGCAAGAGGTGCTTATGTGAAGTGTGACAGAATTCAAAGTTGAAACGGAAACGGAAACGTGCACGCCTGTCCCACAACACGCAGTCCTTGGTTTGTATAACGAATTGCGCTGCTTCGATAGCAAATATATGATTATCGCTAATCCAACATCGGTTATATGAAAAATAAATATTGCTTTAATATTTACATTTTCCAATTAGATGGCATGCAAGCAGAAGAGTTGCCATATGAAAGCCTATCAAAAATCGTTTGAATGAAGTTATGGAAGAAAGAGTTTGGAATAAGTCCGCCTTTTTAAAAGCTCAAGAAGAAAGTTCTAAGCCAGCCAGCCTGTGCCGGTATTTAATGCTTTGGGGAACCAATTTTGATAATTAAAATGATAATTATATTCCCAGTTCCTGGCAGTATTAAAAAATTTGTAGAATTTTCAAGCAAATAATAAATAAGTTTTTTGGAAAATGTGTTGTATTTGAAAAATTTGTTGTACATTTTGTCGAGGCGAAAAACTTCATTTGCCTCACAATTTTTCATTTTTAATATTGTTCAGTTGCTGGACGGCAGCACTGTGTTGTTTTTTTTTCCTCAGTTTTCTAAATAATTTTGAATTTTCTTATATTTTTTTATACTTTTATATAAATTGAAAGTGGAAATTACATCAAGCCTATTTTATGCAAGGTAAATCACTATAAGGGATGGTTATATGTCTTATTTACGTGTCATTTAATTTGATACAAAATTTGCGAGCTATACATTTTAAAATATAATAACAAAAACCAATCCAAGCTAAAACCAATGTACTCTTCATAGTCTTATAGACGATATTTATTTGAAACATTTAAAATGAAATCAATTGTGGGCTATGTGCCCAAAATGGATACTGGCGAGGCTTTGCCGGCCTGGATGAAATTTGACTGGAATTCAAAAGTTCAGCATGATATCTATAGAGACTGGGGCACATATTACTCCAATCGGCGGCGAGAAACTTATGCCTTGTACTACTTAACACAGGCATTAAGCCTGGATGAACATGATTGGTCCACACTTTACAGACGCAGCTTGACCCTTGGCAAGGCAGCGCAGATCGAGGAAGCACTAGCGGATGCTATAAAAGCGGCTGGTAAATCTATAAGCAAATAAATTGTTTAATAAATCTCAATCTAGCCCATGTTCAAATAGACATTGCTATGCAGAAAAAAGGACCCAATTGCCCCATTAATCTACAAATATGCGATGCGCTATTTGAGCTTAACCGTTTCGAGAAATGTCATGTTGAGCTACACAACAATATAAGACGTTTTATGGGTGTTAAGACGCAAACTTTTGAAAAGCGTCGCGTAGTGGTGAGTTCTAGATTAGTTGAAGAGTTATAGAACTATTTTCAACAAAGTACTTTGTCCCAGGTTGAAGAGATCATAAAAGATGTCAAAGATAAGGCCCTGTCTTTATTTTATCTGAAAAACTTTAGGCTGGTGGAACGCGTCAGTGCCACTATCAAAGCAAAAGAAATGTTAGATCATCGTCCCTTGTGGAAGATATTGAAAGAGCTCGATAAGTGCGATATATTGAGCATTCCTGAAGAAGAAGTGAGTGTTGATTAGGATTGGGTATTCAATTTTCTCTAAATAATATATCTGAACAGGAAGAGATTTTATCTCCACTGGAAATAGCACGCAGAAAGCGTGCCTTTAATGTGATACATCAGACCTATCTGAATGACTCGTGGTATGATGTGCTATTCATGAAAAACTTGCGCAAGAATCCCAATTTGCTGCTAGATCAGTGCAAGAATTCCAGACCCTTTCTGGAAACACTGTCTAATAAGCAATATGATATTGTTCGGCGTTTTATGGTTAGTATCGAGTCAATAATCCAACATAAACTGAGCTAATTTAAAATGCATTTATTGATAGAAAATGATTCATTGCCGCACTCCGCTTTACTTGATAAGCTTCTTGAAGTACTCAAATAAGAAAATGTTGGAAAGGAATAAGGAAGCGTATCTATACCGCATACAATACCAGACACATCGCAATATGATTGCTGATCTAAGACAGATTCGTAAGCTGCGAAAGGAAAAGGATGTCAAGGTATTAAACAAAACTATTATTTTCTCTACACCTCTACTTGAATATTTTGTTAGCGTCTCGCAATATACGTTGAGAAAATAATGGGTGATTATTATGTGACGAAAACAAATCGAGTCATGTGTTGGAGATTTGAATTCTTCAATGAGGTCTATAACACCATGGCTCTGACACTTGCCGAGCAATATTTTTTGCCCAAGTATTTCAGGGCCGAAAAACATTCATTTAGGGAAGTGTTACAGCTGCCCTTGGATAAATTCAAAGATAACCCGCCATTTGTATTTGGGGATCGTTCGACGCATCAAGATGGTGACCTTGTGGATCCCGTAGCGGTGAGAGAAAGGTAATTGTAATAAATTGAACCTCTAATGGACAAATTTAAAACTAAATTATGCACTGCATTTAGGAAGCTAATTATACGCCTCGAAAAACGCATTCGATTTGCAAAATATTCGATCGAAAAATGTTACCTATACCATCGCATAGCCAGCGTTCACTTGAGCCAGTTACACTACGACGAATGTTGTTTGAATGCGCGCAGAGCTATCAAAGGTGAAAAAATAATAATGATCAAAATCATTTTTGTCTAATACAAATTTTCAACTTGGCTTTTAGAATGTCAAAACTGCAACAGCCTTATCTGGAAGTTCCTGAGTGTTTTGCAATTAATCATGGCGAATGCACTGCAGCACAAAGTGGAAAAGATTAAAGAGGCTGTCGATGAGGCATTGCCAATTGCCCTGCAGCTAAAGTCGCCGGAGCTAGTTAACTTTGTGGATGTCTGTTTCTACTATACTGAGGAGCAGGTGGCCAAGAAGGCCAACTCCATTCAAAGTCAGAGAGCCAGCAAGGCATCCACTTTATCTACGTTATAAATTTAATTAATTAATAAAATAATATTATCGACACAGTTACGAGTTTTTCAGTAAAGGGTTCCCGGCCAGTTGCAAATATTCCGGCTTCCTTCTATATATAAATATAAACATAAATACAAACACAAACCCAGGATCCCAGTCCGTTTACTAAGCTTTTTAAGCAACAACTACGCTACTTCCCTTAGCTGTTGTGAAATTTTCAAGACTAAGACATGACAAGTCAAATGACATGACCAAAAAAGTGAAATATTGTTGATCTCCGTATGGCAAATGAGGGACGGCTTACTTATTAAGTCTGCGGTATCCAGCTCTTAAAATCTTCGAGCTATGCCCAATTCCCAAAATCGATTGTTATGGGAGAAGTGTGAACGCAATTTGACCTTTAGCCTGTGTGACAAGCCAATTGTGCGATGCTTAGAACTTTCAAAAAAATGATTGTCGCATTTTTAACAAATTTATTTTAAAACAAGAAAGAACGACTATTATCGGCACGCCGAAGATCTAATACCCTTGCAGACCCAACCTTTTCATAATGCTCATAGTGCTTTGCCCGTATCTAAGAAGTACAGGGAAACTAGTAAATGCTGAGTTTGGATAAGATATCTTGGTGACCAAAACAGGTTTTTAATCAAAAACCTGGCTTTCGACCGATCGTACCTATGGCAGCTATATGATATAGTGGTCCGATCTTAATAGGATTTTGCATATATATGAGGAGCATAGTAAAACTAATAAATGCCGAGCTTGGTCGAGATATCTTGCAAAACAAAATGTTTTTTCAAACAACTTAATTTTCGACCGATCGTTCCGATCGAAGCTATATAATATAGTCCGATTTGGCTGGTTATGAGATATTTGCTGCATGCAACAGTAATAGGGACTTCTGCAAAGTTTCATAAAGATAGCTTTAAAACTGAGAGACCAGTTCGCATAGAAACACACAGTCGGACAGACGGAGATGGCTATATCGACTCGTTACATACATTTACACAAATACATAGTAAACGTTTTACCCATTTTCAATAAGTTCAGGGTATAAGAAAATAAAATGTTTCATCTAGAATGCTTTGTAATACTTGTCGTAAGTTATGTTTACCAAACAAATGATGGAAAAATACAAAAGCATATTAAACTTAGGGGAGCAGAACCTGTATAAAAATGTCAAAATCATAGAAGTCTTTAAAAAAACCATAAAATATTTAAAACAAATACATATACGGAAAGAAAACAAATAAAAGTCTTAAGAAAATCCATAAAATATTTAAAACAAATAAATATACGGAAAGAAAACAAATAAAAGTCTAAAAAAAATCCATAAAATATTTACAACAAATAAATAAACGGAAAAAAAAACAAATAAAAGTCTAAAAAAAATCCATAAAATATTTACAACAAATAAATAAACGGAAAGAAACCAAATAAAAGTCTAAAAAAAATCCATAAAATCTTTAAAACAAATCAATAAACGGAAAGAAAACAAATAAAAGTCTAAAAAAATCCATAAAATCTTTAAAACAAATAAATAAACGGAAAGAAAACAAAAAAAAGTCTTAAAAAAATCAATAAAATCTTTAAAACAAATAAATAAACGGAAAGAACACAAATACAATGGCTTCAATTAATTTGACCCCCGTACCGCAGGCATCTGGCATTGCAGAAGCTGTACCTGTGTGGCTGAAAATGGACTGGAGTCCAGATATACAACACAATATCTTCAGAGACTGGGGCGCATACTACTTCAGTCGACGCAGAGAGAATACGGCAATATATTACTATAACAAGGCAATGGAACTTGTAAACGAGGATTATATAACGCTCTTTCGACGAAGTCAAGCTCGGCGCCAGGCAGCACAGATTAATGGAGCATTGAGCGATGCCAGACTGGCTTCAAGTAGGTCGTAATATTTATTTATGGTCAAAACTTTCTGTATGTCTGCATATTCCTAGCAATGGCCAACGTAAAAATGGGACCAAATGCGCCCATTAGGCTACAAATATGCGATGCTCTACTTGATCTGAACAATTTTGAACTCAGCGATATGAAATTGCATGACAATGCACGACAGTTTGTTGGCGCCAAGTCGAGTCTTTTCCATAAGCGTCTCTTGGTGGTATGGAACAACATAATGGAAGACATCGGAACTATTAAAAGGTTTTCAATATTTTTTTTTTTAGGTTGAAGCTATTATTAAGGATGTCACTGGGCGCGCCATGTCTCTGTTCTTCTTAAAAAACCACAAGCTGGTTCAACAGGCGTGCGATTTGTACAAAGCTTCTCTTATTAAAGATACGCGTCCCATGTGGAAGATATTGCGGGACCAGCAAAAATGCGATATACTTAGCATACCAGAAATTAAGGTAAATAACTTTTAAATTGACCCCAACCGGAACTACAACTACTGTCATTAGGAAGTGCTTTTGTCACCACTGGAAAAAGCGCGCCGAAGACGCGCATTTAATGTTATTCATCAGACCTATTTAAATGACTCCTGGGTTGATGTTCTTTTTATGAAAGAGTTACGTAACAATCCCAATTTGCTGCTAGATCAATGCAAGCGTTCCAAGAGATTGCTTCAGATACTGTCCGTTGAGAAATATGATGTTGTCAGACAGTTTATAGTGAGTTACAATCAGAAGCTCCTGAAAACCTTAACTATAAAAACCATTTGTTGATAGAAAATGATGTATTCCCGTAGTCCTTTTTACTATGTGAATTACGTAAAGTTTACAAACAAGAAAATTTTGGAGAAGAATAAGGAGGCGTATCTTTTCCGAATACAATACCAGACACATCGCAACATGATTGCAGATCTAAAAGAGATTCGAAAGCTGCGAAAGGAAAAGGACGTCAAGGTATTAAAAAACAATTCTATTTATTTTTTAATGCTTAATTATTTGCGTGGTTTAGAGTCTCACGGAGTATGTTGAGAAAATTATGGGCGATTATTATGTGACCAAAACGAATCGTGTCATGTGCTGGAAATTTGAATTCTTCAATGAGGTATACAATAATTTAGCTCTGGCTTTATGTGAACAGTATCGTGTGCCAAAAAATTTTCGATATAATTCCACATCAATGTATCGACTGTTGCATTTGCCGCTGGATAAAGCCAAAGAACCTGTACCATTTGTTTTTGGAGACCGTTCGACATATCAAGATGGTAGTTTCAATGATCCCACAGCGCTTAGCTCAAGGTAAGTGCGAAAACTAGCTCGAAATATACTTAAGATTAATTAATTGTTTAAAAGGAAGCTGATTACGCGCCTGGAAAAGCGCATACGATTTGCAAAATATTCGATTGAGAAATGTTATCTACTCCATCAGATTGCAAGCATTCATTTGTCCCAGGGACGATATGATGAATCCTGTTTAAATGCTCGCAAGGCTATCAAAGGTCGGCTATAAGCACTGCAGCTATGCAACTCTATTAAACTTATTATTTATATATTTGTCCTCATTATGTTTAGAAACTCACAACTGCAACAGCTTGATATGGAAGTTCCTCAGCGTTATGCAAAAGGTGAAGGCATATTGCATGCAGAAGAAAGTGGAAAAAACTAAGGACTCCTTGGAGAAGGCTATACCTTTAGGCGATACACTGAAGAATCCACCGCTGGCCAATTTTTTGGAGGTCTGCTTGGCCTGCAGTTTGGAGGATACTGCAATTAAGGCAAGCTTAATGCCATCTCAACGCCCGAGCGCGATGTCAACCTTAACCTCAAACTAATTTATATGTTTGCACAATTTTCGATATTTATATATGAAGTCGTACATTTCACTTATGTTATAACCTTTACACAATGTGATTTCCATTTCGGAATGCTGCACAACCGAAGTAAAACATACATAAATATATGTTCTCTAACAAGCTAGAAAACTTGACACATATTTATTTGTTAGACTGTACAGATTGATTTGAGACTCTGTTGTGCCCTGGTTTATATAGGCATAGATCGAACTTCTTTTTTTTGAAGATAATCGAACTCGTAAGTTGCGTTAACTAGAAAGAAATTTTAATCTCTTATGTGCAAACTATTATTAATACTGGACTATTGCGCCATTTATCTATATCATTAACGACCAGGAATAATCGGCCAGATATGAACGTTTTTCTATGAATATAACGTAATGTGGCCAATTTAATAACTATAGTACAATTCTTATAGATTTCTGCATGCAACTTTGCTTGGCTCATTAAAAACATTTACTTTTTCGGATAAGAAAAAATAAATATTGATATTTTTAAAAATTTTAATAAAGCTTATAGCTATCAACTCTTGATGGCTTCGTTAAGATACGCATTACTTTTTGTTTGAGTGACAGAAATATACAAAAAATATTTCCAATCTAGAAGTCTTTGATCTTGTATATATATATTTCCTGGTACTGGCTTTATGTTCAACGATTCAGTAGCATTACACAAACAGAGGGAAACAGTTCACAAAAACACAAAATATTACATTTTTATACATTATTTCGCTGCTTTATACTTTTATAAGGTCTCAGTACATCTAAGATTCACTTGCAATAATGACTTCGATTGTGGGTTATGTGCCGCCCGCGACTCTGGAGGGCGTAGTCGCCATTTGGAATAAATTTGACTGGAGTCCGGAAATAGAACATGATATCTATAGAGACTGGGGCACATACTATTTCAATCGTCGCAGAGAGAACTTCGCCTTATACTATTATACCAAGGCATTGGATATTGATAGATCCGATTATCTAACACTCTATCGACGCAGTCAGGTGCAGCGCAAGGCGGCACGCATTGAACAGGCACTGAATGATGCCCGAGCTGCTGCAAGTGAGTTAGAAAATTGAATATCTACAGAGTACTTAATTTTTGGATTGCATAGAGATTGGCTCGGCGCAGCGCGGTCCAATTTGTCCCATCAATTTGCAAATATGCGATGCGCTCTTTGAACTCAACCAGTTCGAGACCAGCGCCTGTGAACTGCACGACAATATTCGAAGTTTTATGGGTGTCAAGTCCAGAAACTTTTCCAAGCGACTCATGGTGGTAAGTTGTCCTAATTGCAGGAATATACATACATGTGTATACATACATCCACTATATATACAGTCGTCTAACCCACATAGGTGAATGATGTCATCAAAGATGTTACTGACAAATCAATGTCGCTGTTCTTTTTAAAAAATCTCAAACTAATACAACGCGTCAGCGAGATCAACAAAGCGAAGGGTTTTGTAGACACGCGTCCCTTGTGGAAGATATTGAGGGATCAGGAGAAATGCGATGTGCTAAGCATACCCGAAACGGTGGTACGTATTGGGAACTTTTGTTTTCCTACATAGACAGCATTGAACAGCTCCCGCTTTAGGAAGAGGTCCTGTCGCCACTGGAAATAGCTCGCAGAGCTCGTGCTTTTAATGTTATACACCAAAACTATCTGAATGATTCTTGGTATGATGTGCTATTCATGAAGAATCTACGCAAGAACCCCAGTTTGCTGCTGGATCAATGCAAGCGTTCAAAAAGCTTTTTGCAAACGCTCGCCTTTAAACAGTACGAGATTATTAGACAGTTTATTGTCAGTATCAGTTAGGAAGCTACTATATCATACCATATTAATCGACAACTATTTCCGTACAGAAAATGTTACAAAGTCGCAGTCCCCAGTATTATGTTAGCTACCTAAAGTATCCCAACAAGAAAATGCTGGAGAAAAATCGAGAAGCATATCTATTCCGCATACAATACCAGACACATCGCAATATGATTGCAGATCTGAGACATATACGAAAGCTGCGAAAGGCCAAGGATGTCAAGGTATGTCAACAATATATAATTGGAGTGCCGAAGATTCAATACCCTTGCACACATATGGAATTTGTATGGTATATAAAGTGTGAGGTGGAATAACATTATATAGGCAGAGTAGAGCTCATGCCGAGTTTGGATAGGGTATCTTAATTTCCACGAGTTATGCTTAAAATGCCAAAATCGATACTTATCGATATTAAGGCCATTTGAGCTTAGGCGGTGTATTTCTATATCGAATTTATAGATTTATGGAATGGAGGCAGGTTTAACTCATAATTTAATTTGAAATTAAGAAGTCTCGAAATCCGCTATCGCTTACAAATACTCTATAATTTAAATTTTCTATCTATCATATGGATATCCTTATAGAGCCTCTCCGCGTATGTCGAGAAAGTGATGGGAGATTATTATGTGACCAAAACGAATCGTGTCATGTGCTGGAAATTTGAGTTCACAAATGAGGTATACAATACCTTGGCCCTGGCTCTTTGCGAACAGTATTCCATCCCGAAGCGCTTTAAAATGTCATCAAGGCCCATTTTTCAGCTGTTGATGTTGCCATTGGATAAGATAAAAGATATTGCACCCTTTGTATTCGGCGATCGTTCAACTTACCAAGAAGGCGATGACGATACCGAAGGAAGGAAATTCCGGTATAAAGCAAAAGATCGATTAATTAACAAAAAAAAAATAAATGATCTATGATTAATTTAGGAGAATGGTTTCCCGCCTGGAGAAACGCATAAGATTTGCAAAGTTCTCAATCGAGAAGTGTTATCTACTCCATCAAATAGCCGCCGCCCATTTGGCCCAGCTGCATTACGATGAATGCTGTTTTAATGCGCGCAAAGCTATGAAAGGTGCGATTAAATATGATATATATATATATATATATATATAGAATATAGAATATATATATAGAATATATATATATATATATATATATATATATATATATATTATATACATTATATATATTATATATATGTATGTATCTAAAAAGTAATATTTCGATTTCTAACGCATTTAGAAAGTCAGAACTGCAACAGCGCAATATGGAAGTTTCTCGGGATAATACAAATAATCAAGGCAAACACTATGCAGCATAAGGTGGAGCGCACCAAAGAGGCTTTGGAGGAGGCAGTGCCAATTGTCAAACAGCTCGATTCCCCAAATCTTATCAAGTTTATAAATACCTGTCTATCTTCTGCAGAGGACGAGTATTCCAGAAAAATCAGCTCAATAGCTAGTCAACGGGCCAGCAAGGCTTCGACGACGTATTCGGCACAGGGTGTTGACTCTGGACTAAATGAAAGTACGCATGTTTTGGATACGCTTCAATAGAAGATGTACTCACGACTTAATTGAAATGTGAATGTGTAAAAAAAAGATTAAATAAACTTTTGCCCATAACAAAAATGAAAGAGCCAAAATTATGCAAAGCAGTTAGTAACGTGTTTTTACAATGCTCTATTAAAAAAACGGATGGCAGAGCTTTTGACACCTGCAAGTTTTTAGGACATTTGCAAATACCTGCAGCATTTAGCATTTAGTCTTCCCATGTGCGGATAAGGGAAATCTATTTGACAATTTTGCATAGCTTTATACAATAGCCTGATTCTAGCGGCGAATTTTTTATATTTGCAACAGTGAAACGGGTATTTTAAGAATCCTATTCGATAATTTAACATACAGCACTGATATGCCCGATTGGACTATGTTTATGCAGGAGTAGTATTTAAGAAGTCACCTCATCAAGGTCAATCGGGGGAGCATTGTGGACAAAATGTGTTTCCATTTGTAGCTGTTTTACCGCTAAACAGATTTAGTTTATAGCAGCGCTATCTTTGTGGCCGCCCATTAACTGGTCTCTCGTGTGATAGCAGCTTTTATTTTAGCCTACATTTAAACGAACACACAGACACACACACACGTGTGCATTTGAGGGGAAAAATATATACCTGGAAAAGCGGCGTCGTAAAAATTCTATCAACTCGATTAAATTATAACAAGTGGATTTTCATGTTTTTGTGTCGCATTTATGGGTTTTTATTGTGCTAATTTTATGCGCAAGCCAAAGAAGGCAGCGCGACTGAAGCGAGTTCCTTAAGAATATGCGACACAGTCACACACACACACACACACACACAGACACACGCACACTCACATACAGGCACACACACATACACACACAGCTAGATAGGCACCTGCAATAATACTTGGCACACATTTAGTGGCAGCATTTAGTGGCACATTGCGGTTCCAACGATGGCGCTGAAGTTCATCCTTGGGACATTGCCACGTTGCTGTTGTCGCAGTTGTTCTGTATTTTTTAGGCGCCTGTTTTGTGTGTGTATGTGGGTGTGCGTGTGTGTGGCGCCACACTTGGCAAAGTTTTTGGCCTACCTGCCGCTAACCGCTCACCTGTTAGCCAAACCGCCCATACTCGTGTGCTGCTGCCGTCGCCTTTTGTCTTATCAGACTTTTGGCGCGCATGTGTTTATGCCACAAATGGCACTTTTGCGGCAGCGCATTTTATTTTTTTACTGCCACTTTTCGCCATTTTGGTTTATCATTTTTGTATGTTTTGTTTCTAGTTAGTTGGGCGTGGCCCTGGCCCGCGCCATATTATAAATAAGTGTATTACAGTCAGCGAAATGCGTGCCATACAATGCCCTTCCGGGGTGCGATGCTTGAGGCAATGCGAGAGTGAAATCTGCATGGAAATTGATTTTGTTTTTTGTCTTTCAGAATCGTTTCGCAGAGGTTCTAAGAATTAATAAAATTAATATTTAAGAAATGGACCTACAAAAATATTTTTACGAATATCGAAAAAAATAAAAGCTTGATTATACATATTTATTTATATTATTATATATTAGTATTATATTTATTTTGTATTATATTCTGTTGATTATGTAGACCAGTTATTAAGCATTTTTATCAGACCTGGACATATTTTAAACATTTGAAAGCCTCGAATAATAGGAATTGGAGAAATATAAGCGGACTTCAGGTTCTGAGCTGACTTTCACAGATTTCGTAGCTTTTGATTGGAAAATTTAATTTATTTATTTATATTTATACCTAATATTACATACAAAAATCTATACATATATTTATTATATATTCCTCAAAATATAAGTCTGCCCTGTTCGACTTTCCCGGCAAGCGCTGCTGCAAGTCTCATATTTTCCTGCTAACCAAAATTTCCGATTTGAATCCTTTTAGCTACTTTAACATCTCCTTTAGTGCCTGACATTTCACTGTGTTTGTGTGTGTGTTAAACTAATAAGCTCCATCGAGCTGCTGTCAGTTCGAGGTAGAGCCGTAAACATTTAAATGACCGTCGAGTTGGATTTTATTGTCCAGTCGGGGCTCTGCCTAGTGGGAGCGAAAGGTGTGCAAGCAACTAATGACCCTGTATTTATATGACAGGCAAAAGTTTATAAATATTTATGGGATTTACTGTTGTTGTTGTTGTTGTTGTTGTTGCCGTTGTTGTTGCTGTCGATGTTGCTTACTTCTGGCGCAAGCTCATTTGCTTATTTTAAAATTCCGAGCAGGCGTTGTTTCATTTTTGACACCCGACAGCAAACCCGGCCAGGCCCCAAATGCTCCCCAGTTCTCCGAAGCCCGGCAAGTTCGAAGTCTCAGTCCTGTCATCGCACGTTGTTGCCATTGTCACGCACACACGTACTATATTTTTTACGCGCATATCATGCCATACACACACACACACACACACACACAAGCACACACACAATTTGATGCAGCCACAACATCAACGTTGACGCAAAGCACCCCTTTTATTTGAGAGGGCGGGAAGTTTTTTTTTCTTCCGAGGGTTTTGCTGCTGCTGCTGCTCAAGTAAATAGAATCACGTACACTAATTATCATCACCATTGCGCGCTCAAAAATATATTTTTATTAATTTAATTTCCCCCACCAACTGCCCTCTTCCCCCACCTTACTACCCCTAGTTGTGTGTAAAATTTTTAATTGAGATCTGGCATTGCGATAGAACTCTTCTCCTTACTAGCTGAATAAATTGAATGCTGTGCTCCATTCTGCATGTAAATTGCGTACTTCTGGGTAGTTTTCGATAGCTGCTTGATAATCAGTTTAGATAAGATATAATATAATTAGCCGTTATATGTTCCATTTGGGCGACACACATTGCTGCCATAGATAGTCTTAAATGTGAGTCACTCGATGAGATATATTTGTATATTGCATTATTACAGATTAACTTGCTTAGAGCGGGAATTAGCTGTAGGAAATGTTTTGTGCATTTTGGCTAGTTTTGAATGCATGTAGAATTAAGATAGCTACACATTTTTATATATATTTATAGTTTAATCTAGCCCTACTGCTGTCCGCGCAGCTATTAGCAGTTGATGCGAACGTGGTTACATATAATTGGATATACATATACTTTAATACAGGCTTGCTACAGCACATATTTGTTTAAGGTTCTTGTTCTCCTTAAATAGAGTAAAAAGTTTAACCACCAAAAAGTGTTTAAAATTGACTTCACAGATGCGTTAGGCCACTCGACACAATTGCTACCTCATTCTAAAAAGAAAAACACACGCAAAGGCTGTCAAAAAACTTATATGATAAGAGTTCCATTGTATGCTCTGACTCATAACATGACCCTCTATAGGCCCTGCACTTATAGGCCATTTAGTAGAGTTGATTAGAACTTTTACGGCTGTAATCCATCAAGTACTTGGCCCGCCTCCCGGCTCAACCTTAAAGACTTAAGGTTAGAGACTTCGCCGGATTCATCCCATCGATCTGGCCAGTTGTGTATTATGATTATGATTATGTAAGTATATCAATATAATCTTTTAAAAAAAATAAAATTATTGCACAGCTTGTTTAAGATACTAAAGCATAAACTCAATAAATATGTTTAAAAAATTGAAAAAATTTATTGAATATATCTGCAAAGAAATAAATGAAAGCAAAGTTGTTTTAATGTTGACATTTTTGATATTAAGAAACTAAGCCCCGATAAAAAATAAAAACAAAAATAATCTTTTATCTATTATTAAATTATCTATAAAATATATAGAAAGAAAACGCAAAAAAAAAAATATAAAAAAAAAAACAAAGCCAATTAAATACTTAATAAACTAAAGATAAATAAAATAAAAATAAATAAATAAATTACAAAAATAAGAAAGAAAAATATGTTAAATATGAAAACAAAATAAACAAATAATATAAAAAATAAAAACAAAGATAATATAAAATTAAAAACATAAATACAATATCTAAAAAATTTTTAAATTTTAATAGTTAAATTATTAATTAAATTTTAAAAAGGGAAAGATGTTATATATTAAAACAAAATATATTAATAAAAAACAAAATAAACAACAACAAATAAATAACATAGAAGCAAAGCTGATATTAAATTAAAAACCTAAACACAATATCTAATAAGTTTAATAAATAGTAATAAACGTCTGTTTGAAGCACTTTGATCGCGAACTATAAAATATATATAAATTATTTAGCTAACATAGACATAATCTTAACCCATTAGCTGCATCCAAATTTGGTTTTACAAGGCTTTTAGGACACAAAAGACATCAGAGCCACTTTGGCCGTTCACTGGAATTAGTTCTTTTAACTCGGCCCTATTTTTAAAAAAAACTACGTATGTATGTGCGACCTTTTTTTATAAGAAATATTAATACAGTTGGTGCAGATAACACGGCTCACTTGTCCACCCGCAGCGATAAGAGCGTAATACTGTTTTATCTACTGATAAGGCTCTAAAGGTGTACAACACTCACATGAACAGACAAAAAAAAAAAAAAACTACCGAGATTGGCAAGAGTAAAAGCTATAATAGAGCGATCTGGCATTACATGTAGTATAGAACGGTCCGTGCAACGTGCAGCAACGTCCGTCCACTCGATCGGGACTTGTGTAAAATAACAAATATAAACATATACACATAGTTCACAAATGGATCATCGCACACGTGTTGAGGTGATAAATGTGCCGCCACCAGCGGGTCCCACAACGGTCATTGTGCAGCAGCCGCCGCCCAAGGATAAGGGCTGTTGCTGTTGCCCCTGCTTGCCCTGTTGCTGTGGCTGTGGCGATTGTTGTTGCTGTTGCACGATAATGTAGGGCAACATTTGACAAGAATAACAACAAGAAGACGAAAAGGAACGAGAAGAGTAGCAACAATGAGAACTTCAAACAAAGGCGCTGCAAATCCTTTAATGCTTTACGTTAAATTAAGTTTCTATGGCTTTGTCGGGCTTGTGAAACACACACTCACACACACACACTAGACCAACACACAAACACAAACCAAACACACACATACTTTTTTCGTGCAATAAAATTTTACGATTTGTTATAAATAATGTTTTTGGTACACGAACTGTGGTTGAGCTCGGGCAACATATTGTCTTGCATAAATCTCAATGTTTTTGGCCGGCTCCAATAAAAAGCCAAATTTAATAACACCCACACACACCCACACACACACACACACACACACACACACACACACATGCGCACGCACGCCCACACAAACCGCAAAAATTTGTAGTTTTATGGCAGCCCTTTTGGCATAGCCAACCACTTGCCCAAAAACTTAGCTCACATTCCAAGTTATTATTTATATGTTTTTCAATTTGCCAATAAAACCGAAAATGTGTCAAAAAGTGCCGCCTGCTGCCATTTGATAAAACATTTTATGTGACTTTTGAGGTCTTTTCGCATTGCAACCGCAGAGCCAAAAGTTGCTTTTTTTGTTTTGGCCAAACAGCGGCTTTGACATGGGTTTCGCTATATTCGGGGCGGTTGGTGTGTTTGGGTAACCCATTCAGCGTAATTTGTGTGTACTTTTCTTTTGCTTGCTGTTTATCTAAAGCCCAAACCATATTACTCATACGCACTGTTGCACGCGAGGCGCCGCACAGTGGTAAATAGGGCGACGAAAAGTGTTTGAGAAATGCTTAAATTGTAAAACGCGTAAAATCTTAAATTGTTTCCTTTCCTTTTTTGGTAACTTTTATGAATGGTTTTCAGTTTGGTGCAACAGTATGATATATAAGATGTGCAATAGAATATTTATAAGATTTAGCTATTTTTATGGACAGGCACTTACCCTCTCTGCAATTGATAGCCTGGCTTTTAGCAGTCCTGGCTGTCATTTTTCTGCAAGAAATAATTAAATCATTAATTTCATATATTTTATATTTTATATTTATACATTTATGTTTTAAAAGTATTGTCAACAGTAGAGCTTGTAAAGTTTAATACATTTCCAGCAGACTCTTAAAAGCCCTAAAACCATTTTACAGCTGTTAACCATAATCAGAAGTGGGCCAAACTGAACCGAATATTAACAAACTTGGCTTAAGACGAAGCACAGCTTTAATAAACTTAATACATCCTTATTTATGCTCGATAACCGGGGTTTACATATATTATGTTTAATATATAAGCCTTATATTTTCTACATATAAATGAACTATAAATAAATCACAGTGAATCATAATTCGTTGAAATTCTTCCACTGTGCCCTGGGTACTCTACATTGGTTGACACTTACACAAAACTGTTTTATTATCTGAGCTCATTGATCAAATGCGGGAGCTTTAGATAAAAAAACAAAAAATTGGGTAGCCTGAGTTTACCTGGAACAACCTTTCAGCCAACCGGAATTTTAGTTGAAACGAGTTATTGCGCCGCGCAGCATAACATACATTAGTTATTGAATTTAGTTAGTCACACTCCGATATTAAACGCAAGGATCATGTACAATCCGGGATATCAAGTGGATGTCATCGATCCGTACTATCCACCGCCGGTGGAGGTTATTGAAGTAGTACGCCAACCGGCCTATCCACAGCCCGCCGTTGTCGTCGCCCAGCCTCAAACAATCTACGTGGAGGAAAATAATGGTCCTACGAGAGAACAAATGGATTGCTGCCTTATGCTGGGCGCCTGCTGTGTCATGGAAGAGTGCGGCCTGTGCGTTATATCATAATCAAGAGTTATGCTTGTTTAGAAAACATGTGCAGCAATTAAGTGTGTTTAAGAAATTCTTATTTAAATAAATATAGTTGAAAATTTAAGTGCTGGATTATGCCATTAATAAGCCCATATGTTATTTCTCAAGTGCAATTCCTGGATACAACTTATATTAATTTCTTTAAATCTTGAGCAAATAATATGAAGAACTAACAAACTTTAATATAAGTAAATTAAACATTTTTCAAAATTGGAATAAATTTACATATAATATTAATTGAAAAGTTATTTGTTGAGTAAAAACTCGGCTATAAATTATTTATAACTATCTTTTATCTTGGCCTTTTTCTGACATTTTTGATGGTCTCTGTTTTTACAATCCAGAATTGAATCATCCTGCATGCTTAATATTAGAAAAAGGATAGTTCTTCCCGCTCCCTTAAAAATAACCTTATAATTTATCAAGCTTCAATATCCAGCCCGTCGAGTGCTTCACAGTTCTGACTCAACCCAAGCATTGGCATATTTTTATATCCAACGAGTATAGTTCTTCTCAATACTTTATTTTCGACTTGCCTGATTTCTATCTACGTAGAGCTCGAGTCGTTAGTCTTTCAATTAGGCAGATGCGCATTTGAAATTTGTTTAAGTGCCTGTCACTGGCTCTCAGCCATATCATTTTGCGGCTAGAGCATTAAAGCCAACGCCCAAGTATGGCAAGTTATGACAATAATTAAAGCCAAGTCGTGTACAGTCTTAGCCAGAGTGCGACATTATGTCTTTTCTCTCCGCTGCTCTTTCGGTTCTTTTTTTGGGGGGCTGTGTAAAATGTTATTTGAAAATTTGGTGCGTTCGTCTTCGACATGGCCGCAAGAACAGGGCGTTGGTAATAAGAACGAGCAGCTAAAACCAGAAGCACATCCAGGACAACTTGAACAGCTTGGCTAACAACGGAAACAGGCCAACAGCAACAGCAACAGCAGCAACAACAACAACCACAACAGCCGGGTGCTATATGCCTTTTTAACTTGATTTAATGAGTGCAGGGAAAAACATCAACAAGAAAAATGAAATAACTGTCATTGAAGACATGAAAAAAGGGGGCGGCAATGGGTGCGGGCCGGCACGCTGCCATTGACGGTTGACTGTCTTTGAGCCAAGTCAAGAGGTGGGTGGAGAGTGCGCGCGGGGCAGGAGGCTGCGCTACTTAACTAGGAGCAAACGAGCTGCCAGACACGAAGGGTCTACGTGGAGCGGTTGGGTGTGGCACGGCGCAATTATGCAGCAAATTAACGCTTTATATTTATTAAAAGCCAGCTAACTGGAAAGGGCTTTTGTTGTTGTTGTTTGTATTTCTTTCCTTTGTTTTTTTTTTTCTTTTCGTTTTTTCGGTTTTGCCTTCGTAGTGCCAGAAAATAAAGAAAAAGTTGCCAGGCAAGTACATAAATTGTTTGACAGTTGCCAAAGTTATGGCTGGAAATATGAACTCTCATTTGGGCAAATCTATCAGCTGGTTATAATGCAGCAAATTAAAATCTATTATGATTAATATTTATGTTGATTTTATAGATGGCATACTTCTTAGGAGGTTCGAACCCTATACTTTGTGCGCAGTGTACGCCTTATTTTTTTTGTAATTTTTTATTATTATTTTTTTTTTTATTTAATATTTTTTTTTGAGAGTAATAGCAACGGAATTATTGTTTTTAATTAATTAAATATTTTTTTTTTTTAAATTTTCATCATTTTTTTTCATTTTTTTTTTCAGCGTAATAATAATTTAATTATTATTATTAATTAATTCATTTTTTAATTTTTTTGTTCAATTTTTTGTTTGTTTTTATTTTTTAATATTTATTTTTTTGAAGAGTAATATCAACTCAAATTAACAATTAAAAAAATACAAATAAAATGCGTATCGCTGCTACATTTGAGCCGGCGACTTCTCTTCTGCTAGTCCGACGCTCAGACAACGAGCTCTCTCTTATATGTATATTTGTAGATATAAATTTAATATCTTATTCATTCGCGTTCTTTTAATATCACATCTTATTTCAGTTGCATTATAATCACCTACTTATCCCGCAAATCAATTAATTTATGCCCCAGCTTAGTTCGACTCAATATTACTTTGCCATATATCTGCACAGTTTTCTTTGGCCATGTCAGCAGCTTATGCGAATACATTTGGGTCAGCAACAGCCCTCAAATAGAAAAATACAAAAACCATCTAATCATGCGCTACAAGTTGAAACTAATGCATAATTCGTGTTCTCCGCAAACAAAAGCAAGTCAATGTTTAACGAGAAGAAGTCAGCAAGAATTCAACTACCCCTCCGAATAAGACTCTTAGGGGTGGCTATGCCACACACAGTTGATACTCAGGGCTTGTTGCATTTCCTGCAAGTAATTTCGTTATGAGTTTTTGCTGTAAGGGCTGTAATCCTTATAAATGAAGCAGCAAATTTGACGCCAATGCAGCAGCATCAACGGGCTTGTATTGTAGTTTATATAGTTACTCAGGGACTTAATGCATTTGCTTGAACGAGTGGGGAGGGGGGGGCGGAGGGGGAAGCACGGTGGACCGAGGGTTGGTTAATACACGTTAATATCTTATGTTCTTCTCTCTGAAATTTTCGCTCATTTGTCAGGATTTGAGCACTGCCCGGTACACCTCCAAGAAAATTGCAATTGTATTTGTTGCTTTTGCGGGCAATGATGATTTATTTGCCACGCACGTGAAAGATTTTGGGCGCCGTCTCCTTTGTGCTGCTGGGCGGTCTGTTGGGCCTGGCTCATTAACTTTTGCTCAGTCCGAGACTCATTAAAAATAAATCCGTCATGGCAGGCGATTTTAATACGGCCATGTTAAGGCTATCAATGTCCAACTAGTTGGTCAGAGCGCAGCTTGTTAATGTCAGCTGAGAATCTATCTATCTCTGGGTTAATCATCTTAAGAGGGCTTATAATACAAAAGTAGTAATTAAAAGTGATTTGGTTGGAAGTTTTCTTTTACACATAAGCTTAACTTTGATTTACAAAACAACAAACACAATTTTTGTGTAGCACACTTTTGAGAGCATTGAAAGACAAGAGATATTTTAAAGACAAGGGAGAGATTTCATTTGTTTTATATTGAAATAATTAAGAAATGAATTACACGCCCAATTTTGATATAGCTTGTAGTTTCAACATTATTAATTTAACACGGTAATTTTAACGGGTAATTTTTGCTTGTTATTTATATTTCAAAAATGCTCCCAGCTTTTTTTTTTTTTTATTTTACATTCACACTAAAAACAAAACTTTAGAAAACTCGGGCGACGCCGGGTAATTTGTGCTAGCATATTTGTATTTTCATATTTTTATTCAAAAATGTCCCATCTTTTTTTTTCATTTTACATTCACACTAAAAACAACAATAGAAACAAATTTCAAAAGCCTGAATGTCACCATTAAAATGCTCAACCCAGTTTCCATTTGGCATTCTCTCTTTGTGGCATGCAACTGTCCCTCTAGGGGTGCGTGGAGGGGGTGCTTTGGATCCGCTCCCGCCCAGTAGGGCTGACCCGCTAAGTGCCGTTCGACACGGGCTCTACAGGGCGTCCAAGTTACGGTGCCTTTTGTTTTATGTCAAGTGCAAAATGTGCAATGCATAAGACAAAGCAACCGCATACCGAACAGTTAGCTCCCCCCCTTCATCCACACACCTCACCCGCTTGTTGCAAGCTGCTATTGTGTCACTTGCCAAGCACCAAACCAACAGCAACAACAACGACAACAACAACGGCAACTTCTGTGTGACACATTTGGCAATGCGTTTTTAAACTGCAAAATACAAAACGAAATGTGGCAGCCACAAGAAAGAACAACAACAAAAACAACAACAACGCAGAACAGCAAAAAACAAAGTCAGTTGCAAGTGGGCAAAAGTTTTTAGCATTTTTTCGCTTTTGCCTCGGCACTGAATTGCACTTAAAGTCAGCGCCAGTTAAAAACTTTGAAGCCAACGACTATAAGAAAACTATAGCTGAAAAAATAGCCAAAAATAAAACTAAAAAATAAAAAACGATATTCCTAGAAAAAAGAGATAAGTTAGATTAGTACAGGTGCAAATACCCTTAAAGCACGAAGTGCAAAATTTATATACATAAGCAAAGACTCAATTATTTTCTTAAAATTCTCCAGAAGTCGAGGCATCGAAGAAGGGGCAAGCCGTTTTATACATTATAACAAATCAAAACAAACAAACAATTAGGTTTTGCCTAAAAATTCTCAACAAATTATAGTATGGAAGGAGGAACAAGTTTGCAATCCTTGAGTCCAAAGCACAATCGATTATTGATAAAATGGAAAGGCTCCTTAAACAGATTTATTTTGTTGTTGTTAATGCATTAATAGTTTTTTAGTTATATATAATTATAATAATTTATAATTTATTATAATTAATTATAAAATGAATATGAGTATTTCACACAACAAAATGCAAGTACCCAGTGTTAGGGTATTAACAAAAAAACAAGGAACCGCATTGCATAGTAGAGTGCGAGAGAAACAATTGAAAACTTTATTGCTTTTGGCTTTTTCACTTTTGTTCGCAAGTATGTTGCACACGAGGCGCGTTGACAAAAAGGACAAAAAAAGAAACACAAAACGAGACCAAAAAGCTGGCGAGCAGAACAGAAAGAAAGAAATAAGGAAAGAAGAAAGTTTGCACTTTTATTAATTTTTAGAACTCAGCAGGAGGGGCACAGCCCCTGCAAATAGCCCTACACAAGTATGCAAGCTGAAGATGGCCACAAGGACACGGACGCCAACTCGGACTCGGACTCAGACTCGGACTCGGTCTTGAACTGAGTCCTTGGCAGAAACAACAACAACAACAATAAAAACAACAACAGAAACAACAACTCTCGGCAGCTGTGTGGTCAGCGGTCAGCTGGGGTTGTCCACTAATTGGGCTTGTGAAAATATTTGCTACGCTTATGAAAACAGTTGGCCGCATGCCACATGACCCTTGACTAAAATGACACACAAAGTGACACACATACCCACACACACACATATTGGGCGTAACAGTGTGTGAGAGACACATATATTCATACATAATTATAGGCCCCGTTTATGTGTGCACCAAATCGTGAATTGCTTAAACAAACATTTCCAGCATTTCAGTTTCAAAAGAACTCAAGAAATGTAACATAAGGTTAACTCACCTCGTGTTTTATTGTTGCTTTAACTTCACTCACAAAAGCTGCACTTAAAGAGTAGATAAACTAAGAGAACACTCACTCACACACACACATATACACACACACGATCCACAATTAACTGTATTCACTTTCGCGCCATTTTTCTTTTGCATGAAAAAGCTCTGCACTAGTGAAAATAAGCCGACACTTAATTAAACAATAAAAAAACATATTTCTATAAATAGAAGGTGGTACACAGATCAAAATATAACATAAAACACTTCACCCCACTTTGTAAGATCAAATAATAATTATCACTTAAGAAAATAAAAATAAAGCACACGCGCGAAAAGAATACGACGGATCAGCAGGACAGACTCGCACAAACTAAATTATCTCATTAAGCTGGCATATATGCTGGCATTCACACTAATACAATAACAACTCTCGCACATGCTCGCACTATGCAAAATACTCGCTCCCATAGCAAAAGTGTACTCTACTGTCTATCATAACGGGATCATAAGCATTATCGCCAATGGCAAGCCAGCACCCGTGGACAAAATGCACGCTCACACCAGCCTCATGCACCAGTGCTCTCTGCATAAGCGCTCTCTATGTGCAGCTCTCTATGTGCAGCTCAGATCGAAAGCCTCCACAATGTTCGCTCACTACCGCTGCCCGCTGCCCGCTGCCGCTGCAAAACAGTAGCTGAGTGAGCTGTTAAAAATAGCCAAAAATAGCTGAATAAGCTCTCTGAGCACAGCAAACACCGTTGCTAGTACTTCTCGTTAAGATGACAAAATATTTTACATCCGCTGTTTTCGGCTAACGACTTCATAAAATAGCCACATTTAGCTGAAAAATTGATTAGTTGTCAACACAGACCTACAACAAATACACAGCGCATAAAATGTAACGGGATTAAAAGTTGCATTTTGTTTTAGCTGCTTTTTCACGCTCATTCTCTCTCTCTCTCTCTCTCTCTCTCTCTTTGTTTCTTTGCACAATGCACAGAAAGTGATATCGTGTAAACATAGCTGAAACTATATTATCGCTCACCACACACACATGCACACACACACACACGTGCACACACTGGTCGACCCAGTCAGAGTTGCCATCATAAACACGCGCCGGGGCCAACCACAGTAGCCCCGCCGCACAGCTGCCCAACCAGTTGCCCGGTCCAAGCAGCTCGACCGTCCCCACCAATTTTTGTCAACTGAACTAATTAATTAATTGTGGGGCGGCCACCGTAGCCTTCGAGCCAAGCGTCGTCTGGGCCGCCCACACAATGCCACGCTCAACCGTTGCCCTCCGCTCCCACCCCCTCTGCCAACCCACCGCCCCCGTCTGGCCTTTTAGCCACCCACTTGCTAACTGACCAGCAACTAATTTTTATATTTATGAGACCGGGACGTTGGCCTACTGCGTCATAAACTGTAGAGTTTTGCTTTGCCGCAGGGTAGTTGACTTTGTTTGCAGCATGACTGTGTGTGTGTGTGTGTGTGTGTGTGTGTGTATGTGTGCGTGTGTATCTGTGTGTGCCAACAAGGACATTCTGTCCTAGCCGCAGACTCCAATGCCTTTTGCATGCTCAAATTTTTAGTATCTTTGTGTGATTTCATGCGTTTAAGCTAAATTTTTATTTGCTGCCTGTGCAGACAACGCACATTAAGGCGTCTGTCTATCGGGGGCGTGGCCGTTGCTTAATTTTCATGTCGCGTTCAAAGTTTCGTACAAGTATTTATGGCACATATAAATGAAATGTGCCCCCAAAATGTGCCCCAAGTTACAGTCTTGACAACATCTTTCGCAATGTTTGCTAATGAAGGAGTTCGATTTGGTTGTTTGGTTTTAAATGGTTAATTGCACGGAGATTTTGTGGGGGTTGAGGGGAAGTGACTAATTTCTGTCCTATCCCTTATAATATATGAGAATATATAGACCCTTTTCTACTTTTATAAGAATACACTTGAAGGCGCAGAACTTTTGGACAAAGTTTTTGGAAGAGTTAAGGCAAAAAGTTGGATGATTTTTTAAAATGAAACTCTTCTCCTTATTTACTTTAAGATTAACAGATATTCAGATAGTTTTTAGTGAGTTTTAATGATATTTACATAAACTGAAAACTCTAAAATTTTTACAATTTTTTTTTTACATTTATAATAAATATATTTTAATATATTCATGCAATACATTTTTAAGTTTATTCAAGCAAAGATTTTATTCGAAATAGACTTCTCTCTGAGCTCTTACAAGAATACATTTTATGAGGCAGAACTTTTTGAAAATTTTTTTGGAAAAATTAAGATAAAAGTTTAAATAAAACCTTAACATTTTTAAGAGGACTTTGTTAAACAAATTTCTACAATTCTAAAATAAGCAGATATTTAGGTAGCTTTTATGCAGTTTTTACAATGAAAAGGTATCTACAATTTTGTTTGTAATTGCATTTAATAAAAAAAAAGAAAATATGCACAAACAGTAAAACTTCAACTCTGTTTAAACAAAGAGTCTATTCCCAGGGTCATAAAAAAACCACAAACAATTGTCGATGGATAATAAAATAAATGACAACAATGTAAATAGTTAAACAATCACAAATATGTCTGACTAATTGTCTAAAATGTTGATTAAATCAAATCTGCAAATTACGATTGAAAATCAAGCATAAATTATGCATAAATCAAAGCCTTAAGAGAGAATGCAGAATTTAATGCATTCATTTGCCAAAATGTCATTTAACTCAAGCCACAATTTCTTTATACTCACAGAATATCGAACGAATGCGCACGTCTTGTATATTTAAATACCCTGTGCCTAGGGAAGATGTAGAGGGCCATGATAAGTTGCTGCCCTTATCATGTCCTTTGACATCAAGTGAATAGAAGAAATTTTCCCTAAGAGATTTTCCAATTTGCAAGATCAATTGAATTGATCTAGTTGACCTTTTTGTCTAAGTGACCTCATTGAACTCAGCGACCCTTAGGCCTGGGCTCAGCAAATTTGGAATGCAGACTCTTACCTAGAAAACAAACATAAATATTAAGTTTAACATTCCAAGTTCTTCGAGTCTTCCATAACAAAGAAATATTAATAAACATATTTCTACAGCATATCTTCTAGTCGTTTACTCCATTCACTTGCATCAATTTTAATATTTTATTATATGATATCCGATGCGTTGGCAATTTTAATGCATATTTAATGCAATTTTTAAGAGCCAGCGCATTATATCGAGTTATTTGGGCTTTTACGGCAAATATAAACATAGAAAACGGAATGAAAATTCGCATGCGACAAGAATTTCAAATGAACATTTTCATACAAATTGCGAACATTTTGCCAACGCCAAATTGTTGCAGCGCATTGTTTTCGGCTTGATTCGCATTCGGTCTTGGGTTGTCTTCGTCTTTTTTCCTCCTTCTTCTTCTTTTTGGTTTCCACTCGATAATAATGTTCATAAATTGTGAGGCGCCTGCAAATATGCAACGGAAATTGCCAAAGCCACACGACTATAATATCAAGTAAAAGCAACAACCCTCCAACCCTTGGGCGAATCTTGGCTGTTTTTTTATAGGCTGCTGGGGAGTGCTTGGGCGTGTGTCTGTTATCCTGCGGCTAGGCTAAAGCGCAGGGGTGGGGGGGGGGGGGGGGGGGCTGGGGGTTGCTGCTTGTCAATGCATTTCGTCTTTTTGATAATATCAAAAACTCATTTGCCTGGGCCACTTGCGAGGGTAGCGCTTGGATTTAGTAGTTAGCTGGATATTTCTTGCAGCAGATGATTTATTATACCTTACCCCCCTGAGTCAACACACCCACACTCCCCCCCCCCCCCCCTTTACATTGCATGCGTCATCAATTTTTGCAAGACACTCGCACATTTGCATGGACATGACCAAGGACCATTAGGCAAACGCTGCAGCTGCCACTTGCTGTTGCCGCAACAACATATAAAACAAGTTAAGCATTTTTAGTCGGGTCTAACCGACTAGCAGTTGCCCTAAACGCAGCTGCCAAACTGCCGCTACAACGGCTGTGCTTGTTATTTCCCTAGGCATACACTATAAGGAATCCGTGTTTAAGTAACCTGAGTGTTTACAGTCCGAACTTTATGAAATTCTCAGGGATCAAATATGGCATATAATAGTGTGTACATACCAAAGCACAAGGCTGCACCTTAAAGAATAGGGTCTTTTCAAGTTTCTCGTGAAATGTAGACAGTTATCCAAAAAGTGAATTATTTTTATGCTGCATATACAATACGCAAAACTACGTACCAAATTTTGTGTAAATAGCTTTTATAATCCTCGAGTTTTGCTTGAAAACCAAGTGTCAAAAACGATATTTATCGATATTTTGAAATTGGGAGGCGATGTCAAGAAGAAAATGCTTAGATTGTTCTGCATCAGGTATAGGTATCAAATTTCAACTCTCGAGCTTTTGTAATTTGCCGAAAGCGACAAACTAGATCTAGATCTAGATCAGTAAGATATATACATACACTAGCAAGGAACCGATGTGCCCGTCTCACGCATTTTCAATGGGTTTTAGGTACAAATATGTATTCCCCTTTATTTATGGCGCTTTGCTCATTTGCTAAACAATTTAACAATTATGCGCGCAAAATATTAATTAAAAGCCACTTGCCAGCGCATACATCTATGCAACCGAGTATCTGTGTAACTCACGGATGCGTAACCACTAAATAAACGCGCTTAGCATAAATCAAAAAATGCACAAGAAAAAAATATAAAATACATTCAGTTGTTGTTTTAGTTGTTTTTCGAGTGCTGCGAAAATAACGAATGGAAAAATGTGCGGTCGCTCGGAAAATTAATTGTAATGCATTAAAAGTGCAATTGTTAAATTATTCGCTTCCCCCCGCCCCACCCCCTTCCACCAAAACAGTAATAAAAACAAGCATAAACACAAAAACTCTATAAAATTTAACAAATTGCAAAACATTTTGAACAAAACATATGCGTGTGAAGTACTTTGTGTGTGGTGCAGAGGGGGGCGTCGCACTTAGAGTGGGCGTGGCAAGTAATGCGTGTGTTAAACATTAGTCAACAAGATGCAAAAGCTAGCTGTGCGTAAGCCGAAGATAAGATACTCTTCCAGCTGAAGCACGGCATAAACGGATAGTAGTAGCAGTACTTTTTATTTATTTTATATACCCTTTTAGTGGGTAATACAACTATTTTATGAAATGTGTAACGCATAGAAGAAGACATCTTCGATCTTATAAAGTATATATATCTTAGACCGGCATCAATAGACGAGTCGACATAGCCAAGTCCGTCTGTTTGCTTCTAATCTCTTAGTTGCATAGGTCCGTCTTTCCGTCAGGATCGGACAACTATATATCAATAGCTCCCACAGGAACGATCGGTCGAAAAGTAGGTTATTGTATGGCAATATATTCTTTATATCCAAGACATTTTCATCAAAATCAGCATTTACAAGATGCACTATTCTCACATATTGGCAAAATATATCCTATATATATAGTATAAGTATATATATATACTACCCTAACTACCCTGCTCTACACTTATTTACCTCTTGATTATGAATCGCTCTGCAAGGGTATACACCCAAGAACTAATACACATAATAATTTGAATAAAACGATATACAAAACTATAAAAGTACATTTTAATAGTGAATATTTCAAACTGGAAATGCCATACATTAAACATTAATAACACTGTCTGATGGGCAGAGTAAATATTTATAAAAAAAAAATACGACATTATTGATTAAAAAATAAACAAACAAAAAAGAAGGGGGAGGGGTAGGGTAGCCGTGTATGCATTGGAATTTCGCTTATCAACAATCAAATGTCATATTTTGTATTTATTGAATGATTCATTTGATTTGTTGCTAATAGTCTAGAGGCTCAAACGTTGACTCACATGGAGCAAGCACATTTGTTTATCAAATAGACCAGCAAGTGGTATTAGTAACACGTTTGTTGACTAAAGTGTACAATAAATCCATTAAGAGCAGCGCCTAATAGATGTTATACAACTTTATGTTATGTTATGCGCCAAATAAACTTTAATCTCTTTTAAAAGTAAGTTCTAATTTTGTTTAATATGCAAATATGTATTAAAATGATATGCATATATTAAAGTAAACCTAACCGAAATTCGATTAACTAAACAAATCATAATTGCGCTTTCAATTTTATATAAAAAACTAATTATTTTTATTACTTATCAAAATACAATTTGTTTTACAAAATAATACTTTAGTTGCGGCCTTACATTTTCTTTAATTTTTTCACTCTTGTTTATTTTTATTATTATTTTTGTTTTGTTTTGTTTATTTCCAACAACTCTTGTAAATACAACGCACAAAAATCCGCATCATCTACGTGTTTCAGTTGGGTGAAAATAGTTTTTGTTTCAGATTTTGTGCGACTTTTTAGATAGGTTTGATAAATGTTTGAAAAGCTTACGAAACATGACTAGAACTAAGTTGATAGAACTATAGTAGTTAGTATAGACTATATTTAATGAATTTCGTACTGATCGGTAAGCGTTTGTCGATTGCAGCCAATGTGCTCTGTAAGCGAAGCGTTTTGCATATTTGGCTTGGTGCAATTTAGTTCAATTTACTTATTATAATTTTTTTGTCATTTTGTTTTTTATACATACAATATGTTTATGAGGCTCAAATGCGCTTAACTGATAACTGATGCACGTCAAGTGCCTATGCATGTATGTATGTTTGTAGGTGTATATATCTAAATATACATATATATCTCTATATATATATGTGTCCATATGTAAATGTATATGTATAGGCTTGTGAATGTATATATGCATGTATAAATAGAATTTGGTTAATCTCAATATTTAGGCCACTTTAAAGGGTTCGCCTTCACCAGCGATTAATGTAGAACTGATTGATGCCCATCACATGCTTCTCCTCGTGATACTTTTGCAGGATATGTGTGATAACTGAGGTGGTATCATTATCGCCGCGCCACACACGTATCGCATTCTCGTTCTCCAGTATGGCCAAAAAGGCTGGACAATGAATGAGAGCAGAAAAGAAAATTATTAGATTAAATATTGAGAGTAAATATGTAGAGAGAGAGAGAGCTGATCTATGACATAATTGTTTAAAGCAAAGTAATTTAACAATATTTCAAGCCTATACACGATTCGTAATTGCCTCATTTATCGTATAATAATAGGTATAAGATAGACATAGATCTTAGTACTAAATCGGAATCAAGAAATCTGTCTATGTATATTAGATATAAGATAAAGCTTAAAACCTTAACATGGTAGGAATCAATGAGTAGAAATGCGATATAGTTTAGTACATAATCTGAATCGCGAGGTCAGTCTATTTCTATTAGATGTAACATATAACTAAGGACCTAGCACAAAGTATGAATCAGTATTTATATTAGAAATAAGATATAGTTTAGTATATAATCGTAGATCTCAACTATAGAAAACATTGCTTTGTACAAACCTAAAATAACGTACATTTCATATTAAGATATATATCTAATTTATATTAAAATTAATACATATATATACCTACATTACATTATATTGTCGGATGTATATTTTTATATAGATATGCTAGTCTACAGTTAAAAAAAATATTTCTTATAAGAACGCTTAAATTCTTTAAGATTATATATTGTGTTTTCGTAGTAATTTATAATTGTTCATAATTAGTCTAAAAATTAGCATTATATTAAAAAGGGTGCTTAAGCTTAAGATAGCTAGAACCATTCATTACAAAAAAATCAAATATATCTATTCTAATCTAGTTATAAACCCTGTTAAACTAAACTATAAATCTATATAGTATGCACGTACCCAAAAAGGTTTTTGGATTGCTGAGCGTCAATTGCACTTGCGGCATTTCGAGTATTACTTTAAGAATTGGTGAATCTGGTGCCAGACCCTCCCGTAGCTCAATCACGCTAGCCGAACGATTCTCGCAGAGCCAGTCACAGGCGGAGGCCTTGTTGTTGCCCGTCTTCCTAAGCGCCGATAGGACAGCGGCCTCTTCAAAGCCCATTTCGGTAAGCGATTCGACAATCTCATCAGTTGGCGGCGCATCGCGATGACTGTATATCCGCACAATTTGCAACAGAGCAGCGGTATTCTCGATGGTTTCCTGAAGAGAAACGTGTTATAGGCATATACAATTGAATACGGCTGCTATCGTATAGCTACATTATCGGTGACAATGGTTGAGGGTGAAATTGAGGAGGCGCTTTGCTGCATATTCATCGCCGGCTGCGCTGGCTGCTGTGCATCATCGTCTCGTTGATTCTGTATGAGCCACTCCAATGTAGTTGAGTAGATGCCATTGTTGGAACGCAGAGCCTGGGCGGACACCTCGCGTGTGAAGCCCATGTCAACGAGGCACTGCAGCGTGTCCGCCTGATGGTTACGCCGATTGACCAAACGCTGCTTCAGCATGCTAATCAAACGTGGCGCATACGGGCCGGCGCCAATAATTGCTGCCGAGGCCTGAGCCAGCGAAATGAGCACCTTGCGCACATCGTATTGTATCTGAGAGCAAAAAGTAGATTATGCATGGAATTGAAAGACTGGAACTGTTGCTCAGCAGCACTCACATTTGACTGCTGAAAGATCTCATTGATGTCTATGATGGGCAACGTGTTGGTATTGTTGTGCACAAACCGTGTGGCGCTCTCTAGCAGGGCATCGTTGGGGCCAGGCACCTCGCGGGTGCGCGTCACGGTGTGCGAGAGCGTATTGCGGCGTGGCGACAATATAAACGTCTCATTGTTTCGCACATGGAGCTGGGCAAGCGTCTGGGCCTCGTTGAGTTCGCCGCCAAAGTACTCGGCACGATAGAGACGATAACGTGGATTCAAATGCCGCACATCGGGCGCAAACAGCTGTATGGAATCGGGATCGTCGCTCAGTTCCAGAATGACCTCACTTTTCAGATCGTTCAGGCGCTTATTCATGTCCGTCTGAAAGATGAGCACACGAGAGCTGGGACAAATGACGCGCACGGTAATTGTTTCGCCAGTTTTGGCCGTATCCTCATCCTGCACAACCGTTGATGAAGTTGTTGTGAGCCTTGCATGGTTTTTTCTGTCAAAAGTGAATTAGGTTTGGGTCAAACGCAACGATTCCAATGCAGCTGAAAACTCACCTGAGAAACAAACTGCGCAATTTTTGCATAGTTTGTTTATTTTCGGATGGGTTGAACGGATTGGTAGCGTTTTTAGCCGTGCGGTGCGTAAATCCAACAGAGAATTTCGAAAGGATAAGTAGAAAAAAGACAGAAAAAAAAAACATTTAACACTAATGATTATTGACTTGGCAACTTACGCATTCGCTTGCTCCGCTTTCCTTGCTTTTTCCTGCTGCAACTGCAGCTCCAATTGGATCCGTCGCCTGCGCGCCGGCGAGGGTGTGCGCAAAACGCAGCCGCCGCTGCCGCCAATGAGATCCGTTTGCGTTTCCGTTTCCGTTGTCTGCACTGGCACCGAACTGCTGGAGGCGCCGCTGCGCAGGCTAAGTCTGCTGCCCTCATCGCTGCAGCTGCCGCTGCCGCTGGCGCTGCTCGCTGTGCGTGGGCTGGTGGCACTGGAGTTGGGTTCGGTTTCGCTGCCCCGTTGCTTGCTGCGTGCTAGCCACTTGGCGCGCTTCTCGTTGAATTTCTCGCGCATCCAGGGTATCATATTGTGGCTGCCATTAAGTGCGTTTTGTCTGTTTTTACATTGTGTTTCGGTTTCTGCACAGTTTTCCCAATTCACCAAAATACAAATAAAGTGCACAGCTGTTTGCAGCGTTGCCACATCGGCGGACTTGTTGTGGAACCCAAAATATCAATACTGCCACTACAGTTAAGTTCCACAACGGGCGGCCCAAGAGCACTTTATTTGTAATAAAAAATATATTTAAATACAAAATACTTCAGCTTCTAATTTTAATATGGCTTCAGCTATCGGCATCATTGTGCATGCAAACAACAATTATTCATATTTACGATAACAAACATTTGAAATTTGTGGATTGTGTGTAGAGGTTACAACGCGTGCGTGTGAATGGCCGCATGGCGATATAAATGGCAAAGCAACTCTGCATTTTTTGGCTTCTCTTTTATTATCCACACACATTCGTGTCGGTCGTTGCGGTTCTTGGCATAGTCATTTGTAGAACGCGCAAATCAAACTGTAAAAGGGAAACCGAAAATGTCGAATACACACTAGAAGCAGAAAAAATCCAACGCAATTTCATCAATGCAGCGCGCGCGTCCATCATACATATGCATTAATTATTAAATGAAAAGTGATTTTTGTTGTGCATGGCGTGCATCAGTTAGCGAGCGAGCCAGAGTCACGTAGCATAAAAAAGAAGCAGACCAGCAAAAGAAAAAGTTACATGCGGGTATAGAGGCGAATTTAATATGAAAGAGATGAGCATAAAGAAGACAGCGCGCGACAACGAAGACGACGATTAAAACACACACAAAGCGCGACACAAATAACAAATACGAAGAAAAAGAGCAGAAAAATAGTGCTTGAAAAAAGCCGGAACGACACAAATGAATGGGCCTCAACACTCGTACGCTGCCAAACTACATACATACATGTGCACACATATGCATACAAAACACACGCATACACTTGCGCCAACAACACCACCACCACCACAATTACAGCATAATAACAACAAGAGCAACATACACATAACGCAACATCAATTTGTTTGAAACCAAAAGCTTGGCCCAACTACAAATAAACAGCATAAAGCGCAGGTAAGCTGCAGTAAACATAAGTTTTTAGCAACAAAACCGCAGATAAAAGTTCCTAACGCAGCGCAATTTTTTCGTTTGTGTGTGTGTGTGTATGTGTGCGCATGAGTTGTTTTTCGGCTGTCATATACCTGTGCTTGTTTGTGTGTGTGTGGGTGTCTATCTCTGATTTCTGATTCCGTTTTGATTTGCTTTTACGCTTGCTTTTTGTTTATGTTTATAATATGTCGACAATTAGCTTGCACTTTTGCCATCTCTAAATACAAATAAATGATATCTACGCATTTGTTTATATGAGCGAGCAGCAACAACAACCCGAAAAAAGCTCTCACTCGCGCGTTCATGAGTGTGGCCAGCTCTGCGTACAGGCAGTGTGGCTGTGCTCCGCTATTTTTTTTTCATTTACCGCAATCAGCTTATTTTGCGCTCATGTTTCGCTTAATTAGAGTAGAATAAAGTAAATATTTATGGAAAAGTGAGGAGGCAACATTATCTCTTTGTCGCAAAACTCCAATACATATATTATGTATATTATAAATTACTTAAATTCAATCTCAGAAGCATTTCAAAATACTTAACTAAAATGAATGAATTCAAAACAAACCCATATTTTTCTTTGCTACCCGTTTTTATAGCTTTTTTTTTTTTTTTTAATAATAGCTAACCAGTTTTTATGGCTTTTCTTTTATTAGTTCCCAAAGGCGGCAGCTCTAACAGAATTTGCTAAAGTCGTTTGTGCTTTGGACTTTTCAGTTTATTTGTTTATATTGTTGTTGTTTTTGTTTTTGTTGATTCTTATGGCCAAATATCTTATCGCATAGAAAAAATTGCATTGTGACAGAGAAAGAGCCATAAAATCAATGTTGAAATTGCCGGAAGGAAAAAAGTTGAACGAATTTTAATGCAATTTGTTTATTTTTTGTTTTGTTGTTTTTTTTTTTTTTTTAATTTCAGCATTTTAGTATTGTGCGCAGCGCTAGCGGGCTACATATGTAATTCCATTTATTGCTACAACAGCAACAACTGCAACTGCAACCGCAGCAGGCAACTTAAATTTTAAGATTATAAACAAACAACAACAAAAAAACCAGCTAATTGTAAGACTTTAGTTAGGTGAGTAGCAAATTATTTACTGATGCCCCTATGAACACAGCGTAATTCAGTTTAAATAATTACAGTAATTAAACATAGTAACAGCATGTGGAATTCCGAACCAACACATCGCCAGCAGCAGCAGCAACAACAATATAATGGCAACACTACCTCGGCGGGGGTCGGCGGGCAGCCTGCCAAACAATTGGGCATGACATCGGCCATTAGCCTGGCCGAGCCTCGTGCCGAGGATCTGCAACGCACAGAGGAGCTTAGCAAATCTCTGGAGCCGTACAATGTCTTTGAGAGCCAGGATGAGCTGAATCATCGCATGGAAATATTGGCCAAGCTGAACACGCTGGTCAAGCAGTGGGTCAAGGAGATATCCGTCAGCAAGAATATGCCCGAGGCGGCCGCCGAGAAATTGGGCGGCAAAATCTACACATTCGGCTCGTATCGCCTTGGCGTGCATCATAAGGGGGCGGATATCGATGCGCTGTGCGTGGCGCCGCGTAATATTGAGCGTACCGATTATTTTCAGAGCTTCTTTGAGGTCTTGAAGAAACAGCCCGAGGTCACCGAATGCCGTTCCGTCGAGGAGGCCTTCGTGCCGGTCATCAAAATGAATTTCGATGGCATCGAAATTGATTTACTATTTGCTCGGCTTTCGCTCAAGGAAATACCCGATGATTTTGATCTGCGCGATGATAATCTGCTCAAGAATCTGGATCCACGTTCGGTGCGCAGCCTGAACGGCTGTCGTGTCACCGATGAAATACTAGCCCTGGTGCCCAATATTGAGAACTTTCGCCTGGCGTTGCGCACCATCAAATTGTGGGCAAAGAGTGAGTTGTGGCATAAATTATAAAGACATACATATTTATATTAATTGATTGATCCACGCGTATTCCCAGAGCATGGCATCTATTCAAATTCGCTGGGCTATTTTGGCGGCGTCACCTGGGCCATGCTGGTGGCACGCACGTGCCAGCTGTATCCAAATGCTGCCGCCGCGACGCTGGTGCATAAGTTCTTCTTGGTCTTCTCACGCTGGAAGTGGCCCAATCCGGTATTGCTTAAGCATCCCGATAATGTCAATCTACGATTTCCGGTATGTGTGTCATTAGCAAAAAGTGCCAGCTAAACTCGTTTTACCATATTGTTTATTTTTAGGTCTGGGATCCGCGTGTTAATGCCTCGGATCGTTATCATTTGATGCCGATCATCACGCCCGCATATCCACAACAAAACTCCACATTCAATGTGTCCGAGTCAACAAAGAAGGTCATATTGACCGAATTCAATCGCGGCATGAGCATCACGGATGAGATCATGCTCGGCCGCGTCAGTTGGGATCGCCTTTTCGAGGCGCCCAGTTTCTTTTACAGATATCGTCATTTTATTGTACTGCTCGTCAACTCACAGACAGCCGACGATCATTTGGAATGGTGCGGTCTGGTCGAGTCCAAGGTGCGCCTGCTCATTGGCAATCTGGAGCGGAATCCGCACATTGTTCTGGCCCATGTCAATCCGAAATGCTTTGAGCTGAAAAAGGGCGCTGCTAGCGCAAACAATTCACAGAATAACAGCGGCAATGAGGAGGATTTGAAGCAGCAGCAACAGCCGCCAGCACAAACCGCCGTCACCACGGCACCGTTCTGTTCGCTTTGGTTTATTGGCCTGGAGTTCGAGCGTTCCGAGAACCTCAACATTGACCTCACCGAGAGCATACAAAACTTTACAGAGCATGTGATTATGCATGGCGTAAGCAGCAGTTGACCAAGTTCTTGTATATACCATATTTTAATGCAAACAAAACATTGACCATTTCCAGTTGAACATCAAAATGCTGAAGGAGGGCATGGCTATTGACGCGCGCCATTTGAAGCGCAAACAGCTGTCGCTCTACCTGGACGCAGACTTTCTCAAGCGCGAACGCAAGTCCATGGAGAGTCACAACAATTTCAATAATACGCTGCTGGCGAATCGCAAGCGTCTGTCGTCGGAGCTGGCGCAATCACAGGATCCGCTGCCGCCGGTTCAGCAAACGGCAAGCAGCAATCGTGGACGCGACAGCGGCGGTGTTAAGAGGCAACGTTTGAGTGAATCGGTAAATTTTAATTAATTAGATTTATAATTAAATAGTATATTAATTTTTGCCCAATCAATTTCTCTGCAGCTCATTGAGGACAATTCGAATGCCTCTAGCGATACGGGTGGCATGACGCCCACCACGCCCACAGCGGCGCAAATGAATGCGCCCAGTTTCAAGGCATCGAGCAAGAATGGCTCGGATAGCAGCAACTGTGTGGACAACACGGAGCAGGCAGCAGCAGCAGCGTCCGTGCCGCATAATAATGGCAGCAGCAGCAACAACAATGCTAGCAGCAACAACAACAACAGCAGCGCGACGACAGCTGAGGTAGCCTGCTCGTGACAACCGCCAATGCCACAAGCACAGCATCAGCAGCAGCATCAGCAGCCACAACAGCAACAGCAGCCGCCGCCGCTGCCGCCACCGCCACCGTCTCATCATCATCATAAATTTCGCAAGAACAACAATGCGGCCGCGGCGGCTGCCTCCAATAGCATTTTTAACCAGCGTTCAATACTGCATGCGGCTTCTAGTCTAACGGCCGCTCTAAGCATAACGGGACACAAGCGCAAGCAGCCAGCAACAACAGCAGCAGCAACAGCAGCTCCAACAACAACAGTTGCTGCCAGCAACAGTAATAAAAATGGCAGCGGCAACAACACAACTACTTTATGCTACTACATTGATGACGATGATGACAACAACCAACAGCATCAGCAGCAACTGCAACAGCAACCACCTACCACCCAAAAACCACAACAGAAACAACAACAGCTACAACAACAATCAGCGCATGCTACTTCTGTTAGAGCCATGCCAGCAACATCAGCAACAACAACAACTGCAGCAGCAGCAGCCGCAACAGCGGCAACGACAATTTCTTGTAAGTTATTTAAATGTCTTTCATTATTCTCCGTTTTTCTGTATTTGTAAATGTGACGCACAAGACTGTTTTTTTCTCTATAAGAAACAAAAACTATTTCTACGCTTAAACAACAAAACGCATTCCTTAGCTAATAAAACTACACGATACCTCGCAAAAGTAAAGAAAAAGAAAACAATTTCATTTGCAAGCAATCGATTTTAAAATGGTTTCAGATTTACTTGACAACATTTATTCAAACATTTTTCAATAAATAAAATTAATGAGAGTAAAAAAAAATAAGAAAAAAATGAAATATGTTTGGTATTTTTATTTAAAACAATTTCAAATATTTGTGATTTATAAATATATGTATGCCTGATATTCTTCCGTTTTTTACAGCTTTTTCTGAAAATTCGTTAGAATAAATAAATGTTTGTACTTGAAAATTTTAATGAATTTAATTGTATTAGTATTAAAAGCTGTATATTTTACTGTGTATTTATCTGATGAAATGATGTTCGTTTTATATTTGCAGTGTAAAAAGCTAATACATGTACCATTAAGGCTTAGTTTTCATAGTTAACCTACCCATTGATTTTCCCTGGCATTTTGATGTCACAAAACTGAATGGAAGTCCCTATATTTTATACAAAACGGTAAGTTTAAAAAAAAAACTTAATCGTTATATAAAATACTGGCTAATATGTTTGTTTTGTTCTTTTATTAGGTTTCCATTTTAAAGCTGCAGAGTTTTGTTTTTACTTTTAGCCCTCAACGCAAGTACGTTGGGCATATGCATACATACCATAGAAATCGGACAACAACAACTACATGAAAACATCATCAACTACAACAACAACAACAACTTTTGGGGCGGCCCGAAGAAAGCATTTCGCAAACATTTGTCTTAGTGTTTTCTAATATTGTTGTACATCTTTTTTACTTCCCACAGCTGGAGTATGGAGAAGTGCCTAGAGCAGAGAGAGAGAGAGAGAGAGAGAGAATGTGTGTGTGTGTATGAAAGGGAGAGACAGCTGATGGCACACAACAACAACCACAACAAGAACATCAACAACAAAATGAATGAAAGAAAGAAACAAAACAACAACAAGAACTGCAACAAGATCAGAACCTACTTGTGAACTTAGAATCAACTTGACTATATTCTATATCTTTTTTTGATTTCCAATTTCACCTTGTTTTTTCAATCTTTGTTTTCTTCTTCTTCTAGTTGTACGCTGAAAATTTGAAACAATTATGTTCGTTTTTCTAAGAAATGATAACTGAAAAAAGGTAATAACAAAAAATATATAATTGAAATGAAGATATTGATTTAATTTTACCAAATAAACAAACAAAAAAAGCAACAAAAAATGCATAGCGAAAGCTAACAAAAATGTAGTGTTTTTATTTATTGATGGAAATTCCTGTGGGCGGCTGTTTGAGGATAAGAAAAATATTGTTTGAAGATTATTTTTAAGCATTATTCAGTTTGTAAAGGTGGCAGCCCTGGTATGAAAAATTCTACAGCATAAAGTTGAAAATAGCACTCGGAGAACTTTCTTTGCCTTTGAAGAGAAATAACTTGATGGCTCTTAAATATCATGGCTATACGATCCGATAATTACTCTTAACTCCAGCTACAATTAAAATTGTAAAGGTGGATATGGACTTGAACTAGGGGTAACTAAGGAGAATTGAAGTTTTGCGCAATTTATTTAATCATTTTTATAAAAATGAAAATTAAATTAAATTGAAATTTCTAGCTACACTCGTATATAATACTCGAGAGCCGATTTTGAGTTTTATAAAATATCAATATTTAATAATATTTATTAAATAGCTCTCGTTATTTTGGCACAAGGCATTAATACATCCCTTATACAACAGCTGACTGCAAGATTTGTAATAAAAAAAAATATAATAAATAATAATTCAACATGTTAGGAACATTACTGAATGTCAGAAGTAATAAAATAAAGACATTCATAATAAATAATAATAAAAACGTTTTTCGTGAAAACGATTTTTAAAAAATGAAATTTTGTATTTCCACAAGTTGAATAACTGCAGTCGAAACTGGAAAGTTGAATGTTTGAAGGAAAGAGTCGGAATTGGAAAGTGGAATGTCTGTTAGAAAGAGTCGAAGATTTTTATGTATTTTATATTTTGGAAACTTAATACAGTTTCGACTCTTCCAAGACATTCCACTTTCCAGCTTTGCCTCCTTCCGGCAGACTTCGGAAAATGGAACATAGTCGAAACTGGAAAGTGAATTGTTTGCGAAAAGGAGTCGAAATTGGAAAGTGAAAGAAAAATATCTGCTTGAAAGAGTCGAAGGTTTTTAAGTGATCTTGTCCTAGGAAACATGATACAGCTTCGACTCTTTCCAGTAATCATTCCAGTTTCGACAAAATCAATTGGAAAATAGACTTTCTGCTGGAAAGAATCTAAGCTGGAAATTACTGTCTGTGGGAAAGATGCGAAACTGTACCAAGCTACTCAAGGCAAAATCACATAGAAGCTGGCAGAAAATCAAGCGTCTGCTCACATCGCTTTTCAATCTGTTCCAGAAAAAAGTGTGCTCCTTTAGGTAGAATTTCCACGCAAAATACCAGAATTTACCACTGATTTCCATGAAAAGCGAAAACCAGCAATAATTTAAAATAAATAGAGAAAAAGCCGAGATATGGAATTAAAGAGGATCAGCAGATCAAACATCTGTGTAAGAAGCTCAAAGACATCTCAAGTCGATATGCAATAAAAATGTTGTTAGTAAAATTATAGATCTATAATAAACCCCATCTGGAATTGGGCGAACATTTAAAGAAAATGTAAGGCAGTCAACGGAAAAAGTATGTTCAAATATTTATATGATCTTAAGTGTCGGATTAGCTATAAATTCTCTGTCAACAGGTGGTCCGGGCTCGTGGTACAGTATCCGAAGGACTCAAGCACGGTAGCACAATCTGCCGCACCTTTGCGTACAGTCAATACAAAAAGCTATGCGGCAAGGACGATCGTTGGATGGAAGAATATACATAGATAGAAAAACAACTGCGCTTCGCACTAACTGATCAATTAACCAAGCGGCGATCCTTTTTGGGCCGGGTACAGGGACCTAACCTAATTGCACTTCTGCGAATTTATGCCGCGACACAGCTGCGCGTTTTTACCCAGAATGTGCGGGATTAATCCGTTTATGGCCACGGATTAAGTTGCAAAATTTTTCAACGAAGGTCAACTGCGATTTCCAGGGAAAGCGCCGACTAAGCACAGGTAAATCTAGGTAAGAGCCGATAAGCCGACCTCAGGTACATGCACGTCTGGGGTATATAAGATCGGGCTGCGGACGTATCGAACATCAGTTTGCATTCGAGTGTCAGTATGTAAGGATCTGGCGTACAGAAGAAGCCCAATATAACAAATATTATATGGTAAACTTTGTTCAGTTTTGCCAGGCTCTTTTTGTGCGCATCACTGGGTGAAGTTTGTCGTATAATCGCAAAAAGAACAGCAAAAAAAAAAGAATATTATTACATAAAAATAACAGAATCTCATAGCTCTGCTTTTGGGATGCATTTTGTGCGGTTATGTCTGCCTCCAAAACCCATCACTGGGCAAAGTGTGTCTCAAAATTGTGGCTACTAGAGAAAAAACGCAGTTCCGATATTCCAGTGTTCCAGTGTGACAGTGTTTCAGTTCCAATATTCCAGTATTTTAAAATTAAATGGCGATTGTCGGTATGGTCGCTTTTTTAAACAATATACCCATTATCTATATAAAGTGACTAGACCGAACACTCGTGCTATAATTTTAAAATGTTCAACGTATATAAAAAGCACAAGTTCTCGATTTTGAAATCCGGCGCAATATATATCTATATCATATAGAGGTTGCAATTAGTTTCTTTGGTCGTCCAGCCTTAGGTGATTTCTCTGATCATAAAGCTAGACAACCATTGAAGTTCGTTGTGGCATAAGCAGCGGCTATAATCTGACTATATACATATATCTGATATTCTCTTATACTATATATATTGGGTCATGCGCTAAAAGGAACGATCGTTGTGATATGCGTTCATTAACCGTTACATATCACAGTGATTTTCCTTTATAGCGCGTGCAGCCCGTAAAGCAACTCGATATACGATCTCTATCCATGTCTATATAGACATAAACCAGCTATATCGCGCAGTTATCTGTTTATAGCCTTTAAAGTAGAGAGAATAGACGCTGTGCTGTATGTTTTGCGTATTGTCTATATCACAGTGGCTGTTCTTTTTGTACCTGAAGCGCCGTACAACGTTAATTCCTTAAATTGTGAAAGTTTAACAAATATTTGCTGACCATTTTTTATGTGCTATGTTTAACCGCAGGGAACTGCTGCTGCTGATATACTGTATAGATTATATCGATTCCATATCACAGTGGCTGTTCTTTTTGGTTGCATCGCAATTCACAACAATTTGTCTCCTGAAAGTACTTTTATTAATAACTAACGTGTCCAGTTTAATGCCGCTCGTCAATTGTTTAAAGGGAAGAGAACGTTCGCTGTTGATGTAGTCGACCTTTGTACTCTTTATATCACAGTGGCTGTTCTTTTTTGTTTAGCAATTTCTCAACTTAAATCATCAAAAAAGAATTGTTAATTAAATAAAAAAGTGTTTTACATCATTTTATTTTTTTTTTTATCAATATTTTGTTAAATTAGTTAATACATTATTAACAAAAATGTTAATTAAACAATATTAAAATATATTTAAAAATGATTTCTTTTTCCTTAAGCAATTTGTCAACTTGATATATAAACACAATGGGTTAATATAAATAAAAATTAATAATTTTTAAAACAAGTTTTTTCTTTTCAATATTAAACAAAATAAAAGACAATAAATAATTATTTAAAATTTATTTTTTGTTAAACAACATAACACATCAAATAATATTTAATATAAATAATAAAATAAATATAAAAAGTTTATTCAACATTGGTCATAATTTATTAATAAATTAATAGCTAATAAGAATAATAAACTAATAATTAATAAATATTTAAGCATTATTTGCTGTTTTGTTGATCAACCATATTCATAAAATAACAGGGAATAAAAATAAAAAAATAGAATTATAATAAGATAAAGAAAATAAAAAGTAAATAAATTGAAACAATATAAATTACAAAAACTTTATTTTAAAATAATAATTAAACGAAATAGTCAAGTAAAAAAATATTTAAATTATATTTATTTTTTGCCTATAAAACATTATTTTTCTTTTAATAAAATAAAAGTCATTACACATACGCTTTTGTTTTGGCATGTTTTTTTTGTTTTATTTATAAACGATTAAATATTATAGTTTCGATTTAGTTTATATTCGACAAATTCAGTCAAATAAAAATAATAAAATAATACCTATAAATAAAATTTATTTTAAAAATATATATATTTATTTTTATTTTTATATACTTTATATTCAACGTAACTATTAAAATGTTGTTGAATATTATCAAAGGTTGCTTACTTCGAAAATGATATTTATATTTAATTATGAATAAATATGAAAACCAACTGCATACATATATTGTTAAAATATGAATATTAAAGAATAAAAAATACTTTATTTATGAAATATGCAGTTTTATTTTAGGTCATGCGGAAATATTTTTGTTTTCGAGAATAAAATTAAAAACAATATTTTATATATATTTTTTTCATATAAACAATAGCATTATAATAAAGATCCGATGTATCGTTAGAATAAAAACAAACTCTTAACAATACAATTTTGAGTTAATAGGCATATTTCCACGCACATTGAAAAACTTGCGACGAGTCGTTTTTTTATAGTGGAACATTTTATTCGTATTTCCGGCGCTTAGTTTCCTTTTCCTATTCCTATTCCGTTAGCCAGACACAATGTGGCCAGGCACGTGTAGCCATGTGGCAGGCATTGGTGGCATGCAACAATGGCGTCGACATTGCCAGCCATTATATGCAGCCATGTGCGTGTGCGTGTGTGTGCATGTGTGGCACACAGGTAGCTGGCTGTCAATGAATGTCATTTTACTTGGAAACGCCCCCAAACGCCTCAAATGCCACACTTTGTTGGCCAACACGTTCACGCCACTTTTTTCGTGGCATTTGTGACAGTTGAAATGCCAATTGAACAGTTGAATAACTTTCAGAGATTGTTAACGAAATTTTAGATATTGTTAGTTAATAAAGTTTTTCATATATATTTATATATAACAAATAAGACAGAATCTTAAGAGCTAGGAATCTTACAGTCCAAGGGAAAATCGACAGCATCAATATCAATCGTACACCTGTGTAGCTTTGCTGTGTGAGCGTTGAACTAGCAAGCAGAGAAGTCGCTGGCTCAAATTTGACATTCAGTTTTTAAAGCTGGTAAGCTTAATTTTAGGCTCAAATTTAACAGCTATCAATATCAATTGTAATCCCGCCTGGCTTAGCTGTTTGAGCGTTGAACTAACAAACAGAGAAGTCGCTGGCTCAAATTTAACATTCAGTTTTTAAGGCTGATAAGCTTAACTTTAAGTTCAACTAACTAACAATCGGTTAAGCCGCAAACTCCCATATAACAGCTATCAATATCAATCGTTATCCTGCCTGGCTTAGCTGTTTGAGCGTTGAACTAACAAGCAGAGAAGTCGCTGGCTCAAATTTGACATTCAAACTCACATATAACAGCTATCAATATCAATTGTAATCCCGCCTGGCTTAGCTGTTTGAGCGTTAAACTAACAAGCGGAGAAGTCGCTGGCTCAAAATTAACATTCAGTTTTTAAGGCTGATAAGCTTAACTTTAAGTTCAACTAACAAGCGGTTTAGTCGCAAACTCACATATAACAGCTATCAATATCAATCGTTATCCTGACTGGCTTAGCTGTTTGAGCGTTGAACTAACAATTGGAGAAGTCGCTGGATGAAATTTAACATTCATCAACACAAATCTTAAGCCTAACTAACAAGCGGAGCAGTCGTTGCGTCAAATTTTACATTACTTTATTTCATAATTTTCAACAATTCGTTAACACTTGCATTTTTACATAACTTTACATAATAATTTTTATGCATTTTTTAAATCATTTACAATTTATCTGGGATACACAAAACGGCAAATGTCCCATTGCTGTAATATCAATATACTATATAATTATTAAAAATTTTGAAACATATTTTTGGTTTACTTTTCTGCTACTATTTGTCTGGAAACTGGAGAAACCTTCTGATATTCGTAGCGCCTCATTCCACTTTGCTGGCAAAGCGATACAAATAATTCTCGACACGGATCTTGGCACGCAGCTCCTTGCGTGAGATGGACTCGGTGGCGGCAGTGGTCCCGTTGTGATCGTGAAAGAAACCACAATAGCGGGCGGGTACAAACTGTTTTATATGCTGGCGCTTGCGATAGCGCTCCACGACACTCACGCTGCAGTGCTTGATGGTGGACATCTCCTCGCGCATGCACTTGCGGCACATATCCTTGTCGGTGGCAAAGCAATGGAAATAATCGCCTTTGGGACGCTCATGACAGACCAGGCACTGGGCCACATTGTTGGGGCCGCAGAAGACGGCCACCGCGGGCCAGATAATGCGACGGGTGCCAAAGGCGGTTTCCATTTTCCAATATGGATATTTGTTGTGGGTCGAGTAGGTGGAGGCACTGCGTCGGGCGGGAACAATTGTCTATCCTTTGGGCAGCTTGTTTTTGGCATTCACTGACTTACCCGGGAGTTACCCATTTGGGCTCCGGCACCATATACTTGTCAAAGGTGTAGCCAGCGCGGAGTATCCAAGGTGTTGCCTCATAGGCGCCCATGGGTGGAACAATCTTCTCCGGTTCGATGGGCAGACGGGGCATCTTGTTGGCCAGAGCAGAGAAGCCAGCATTGGAGGGATACTGCAAGAGTTTATTTGAGTGAGAAGAGGTGGTAAAAAGAATAAGAAATAGAGAGAGAGAGAGAATGTACGCGATACAAATTAGATAGAAGGGGAGAGGGAGCCAGATAGATATGCAAGAGGAAAGAGAAAGCAAAGAAAAATATTAGAGAATAAAGAAGATACAAAAAATACAGAAGAAAGGAAAGAGAAACATAGACATGCAAATAGATAAGGAAAGTAGAGCAGAACAAATGTTTAACAGATAAAAAATAGTGGAACAGTGAAAACAGGCAGAAGAAAGTGAAAGAGAGAAAGAGATGGACTAACTGGGAGCGACAGAGACAAAGAAATTAACGTATAGCTTAAGTAAAGAGATAAAAAATCTGAAAAGTGAAAGAAAGAAAGAAAGACAAAGGCATAGAAGGTAAAGTAAAGTTAAAAGAGATCAAGAATACAGATAGAAGGAAGTGAAAGAAACTCAGAAGTGTGAAAGACAAAAAGTAGAAGAAAGAGAGATAAGCATATGCGCTGAGCGAGATAGATAGACAGATATGCAATAGGAAAGAAATGGAAGAAACGAAGGAGATAAAAAGAATACGGAAGAAAGTGACAGAAGGGGAGAAAGCAGAAGATATGAGCTAGGAAGAAATATAGATTTTAAAAAGCAAAGAAGTAAGCAAGAAGCTTAAAAGGATAAAAAACAAATTGAAGAAAGTGAAAGAAAAGGACAGAAGCACAAGAGGACTGATATGCAGGAGATTTAGGTAGATGGAAGTTAGAAGAAAGTTAAACGAACTAACGACAATTTGAAGAAATAAAGAAATATAAAAGAAAGAGAGGCAACTTCAAGAAAGAGAAATTTCTGTTCATCCATTACATGCGCCACACTTACCTTAAAGCCAATAGGCTTGGAACAGTCGTAATCAATTGGACTGGGCTGTTCGCGTCCCTCCGGCAGATTGGATCTCATGAAGCTGTTCAGGAAGGGTCCACTGACCGGCATCACCTCGCGATCCATGGTCGTGCCAAAGGCCACCTTAGGCACCACAGGCGGATTTACCACATATTCAAAGCCTTTTGAGAAAACAGCAAACAATTTGATTGAAACTTTACTATGGAATGTCAATCACGGAATGCCACCTCTTGCCCGGCAGCGTGCCAAGATTAGGCGCGTCTCGGAGCGCTGACGACGCAGCTGCTCCCGTTCCTGGCCGTTTGGCTGTCGTGCACGCATCCTGGGTCGCCGTCGCTGCCAGACTGAACTTGGGGCCGCGAACTGCCAAATTGATGGCCCTGTCGATGGCTGACTGGAAGCCGGGTAACGTGCCCCGACTGACGGCAGAGGGCATGGCACGCATGGCACGCACCTGCCCCAATACCAATCTGTGCACCTGCTATCAATTCAAAATCAATATGACAAACGTGTTTCCACAGGCGACGAGGCATTAGCCAAACGGAGTTCTGATTCCCCTCAGTCTAGACAGCGTTCTATTTGCTGAACTCTGACCCAGTTCTCTCTGATTTATGGCTCTAATCACTTTATGTGCATATTATTTTTATGTGGTACTAAAATAATTGAGTTGGACTTCGATATTGATGGCCATATTTGGAAATTGATATATCAAAAGGGTGTGTATAGGAAATGGGTAGAACGTTTTACTAAGAGTTGTTCTCGACAGGCTTGCGAAAGCATTGGGTGCCATTTATGTTCCAGATATATGTAGTATTTAGTAGTATATATGACATTTTAATGTGAACACAATATTTCAAGATATCTACGTATTTCTATATTATTCGGAAAGTTCTTGAGCTAAGGTTTTCTAGAAAAAAGAAATAAAAAGATTCATCTTACGATTGAGAATGTTTTTGAACCTATTTCGAACTAATTACAGAGTTAAGAGCAGATCTTATTGTCAAATAGGTTAGGATTGACTATGTTTCCAACTATATACGATATAACTTCCAACAAATTTTCTGCTAAAGTTTGCCAAATTCCACAAACCAGACCCCTATGCGATAAGAAGGAATATAAATCTTAAAGAAACAGAGAAACACAAGGACTGAGCACTGACCTATCAATAACTAACTATAGTAACTCGGGAACAACAAAAGTAAGCTCGCACAAATTTGTTATGCAAGTTCTTTTCAACGTAATTAAATGATATGTAATGTTAACATGTATGCATATATATTTGGAAATAAGTGACATACTAATTGCAATAAATCGGTATTTGCATTATATGGCTTACTCACCCTCCATGATGAGCACTCAACAATTATAATGGTTTAACAATTGATCAGTTGATCTTTGAATAAAAGTACTTAAAATTTATAAAAACAATAATAATGATAGTAATAATAATAATAACACGCGACGTTTTGTCTTCGGGGCGATTGACTAAAATAAACAATTTGAACAAATTGTACAAAATGACAAGCCGAGTCGTAGACATATTTACAAAAGGCATGCTGGCAACAGAAAATTGCTTGAGAAATAGTTGAGCAAACATTGGAAATGTGGCATGCAACAGGCGCAGTCGGATTGCAGAATAATGCGTTGCATTTAAATTCAAATGTCGAGTCGGATATACGAGCCTAAGATACACACAAGGAAACTTTTAAATGGCTTTTCCAGCAATTTTCCAAGTGGGTTGTCCGGGGGGCTGGTTGGGTTGGGCTCGTTGCAACAACCGCAAAGTGTGCACCTACAAAATGGCAGAATGGCTGCATGACATTAATGCCAGTTAACCCCAAACGTTGTCCTCGTCGTCGTCGTTGGCGGCGGCGTCGTCGTCAGCTGCAGCTATGGCTTTGGGTTTTTCGGCAGCAACCAGCTCCTGGCAACCGCACCGCCCCCTACCCCCACCCATCCTTTTTGGCCAACGCTCACGCACATGAATGCTAATAGCGCAGGCGGCGGCGGCGGCGGCGGCGGCGGCAGAGACGGAGAGGCAGATGAACTGACAGGCAGCACGCAGAATTGCACAACCGCAGCGCAGCCACAGAAGCCATGCAATGGCCCCGCCCACCTGCCTACACAAGCCGCCCACGCGCACAGTAGCCTCACACTGCCGAAACTGCTAACCTATACAATTATTCAAAGGGTATTGAGTAGTTTACCTAATTGATTAATTATATTCAAAAAATGATTAAAGGCAGGGCAGCGCGTTATTGTGAACGATTATTCGTGTGTGTGTGGGATTGCATTAAGCACGGATCAGCGCGCTGGCAGAGAGCGCTTACCCAAAGAGAGAGAGAGAGAGAGAGAGAGAGAGAGAGTTGCAGATAATTAATTTGCTCACGCCATGGGCGCAGCTGATGCTTTAATTTCCGTTATATTGTTTTGGCTGCAGCCTGCAGAGCGCCCCATGTGTGTGTGCGTGTGTGCGCGTGAGCGGGAGAGCAAATTCAAACGTACGCTGCAGTCAAGCTATTGGCGAAGATGCTTATGATCCCGTTATCTATGGTGTGAGCGGGAGAGTTATCTTAGAAGTGTCTAGCTCTAAGCTGTTGCAATGTTAGAGTGTATGCCGGCTTAGCGTTGGCGTGAGATAATTGCATCGATTTAGTCTGTGCGCGTCCGTCGCCTTAATCGGTTGTGTGCGCCGCGCTTGTTTGTAAAATAGTTGTTATCTGCAATTAATTAACTACCGATTATTAAATGTGTGCGTTCGTGTCGCGAGTGTGTATTGTATACATTATATGAATCTTCCTTTCGTTACGCGATCGTGATTGTCTCCTTTCGCTGCAATATGAGTGCTTGATTTTGTGTGCAGAGCTTTTTGCACATAGGCAAAGAGGGCGCGCAGTTGTGCTTGAGCCACAGCAGAGCTTTTGAGCGAACACGGTAAGTAACGGAATGGAGAAAAAGCTGCGGCAGTAAAAGGTAAGTCAATTTTAAGAGCTAAACTATTTTTACTTATGAATATATTATGTATATATATTATGAATAGGTTATTTATTTTACAAGTTATTTGTGAAGATTGTGTACCACTGTGCAGCAACAGCGTGAAGTGAGCTGCTTAATTCGTGCAAATAAAATGATTGTGCAACATATGTAACTGGTTCGCTTGTGGGTCTATTATTGCAAGTACAGTCACACACAGTAAGTCCTTGCATATGGGCGCACTTAGGACTCAAAGCAGCTGCTTGGGGTGGACCAAAACCCAAACCCAATGCCAAACCCAATCCTCCCCCGTCCTAAATATAGCTGCATTCTGTTGCACGCTAGCCGCAAACTTGCAATGCAATTAAATTGTAATTTCACATTATTTAAGTGTTTTGCTGTGCAACATTTTGGTTAGCGAAATTTGGCAACGGGTTTTCGGTAGAAGGCAAGGGGGGGGGGGGGGGGGGTGTAGAGCTGGTCTGCAAGTTCGTTTATTATGTCAACAATTAGTGTAATGCAAATTAAACTGTTGCCATTTGTCATAATAATTTAAATACAATGAAGCTAGCAAGTTAATTATTGTTTAGACAATGTTTAAGAATTTTAATTTTCTCTTGGAAAATTGTGGAGAATTATTTACTTAGACTTTGTGTGTGGCAGCCCACAAATTATGCTTCAGCACGTATTTAAAATATAGTGTTTTTGTTTAAAGAGACTAATAGCAGTTTTATAGCTATTGTACACTTTAAAAGGGTATTCTTAGGGTATTACGGAATCTGTTATACCTTATATAGTCCAGTACAGGCGACAACATGGGTTAACAAAGCTTTATTTTGACCATCTTCAGATTTTTAATATTTAAACATTTTTCAAATATTTTTTAAAGAAAAACATACATTACATCTACATTAAATTACTCTATTACGAGAGAATCTCTCTCTTTCTCTCTCTCTCTCACTCTCTTTCATTCTCTCTGTCTCAAATTGTCTCCCTTTCTATATTGTGAGTTTACGGGAAACACCTCAACACCAACTTATTCAAGGGCATTGCATCTTCGCCACATACCAAAAGTATCCATTTGTACGGCTTGTAAATTGTTTTTGCAGGCAGTCTATAAAAAATAAAAACAGCTCAAATATTCAAATCAGTTTTTGGGAATTGCCAGAGAACTTCATGCAAGCCAAGTGGCGTGTCCTACACAAGCAATTACAGCAACAATGGGGCGTGCAAATAAAAATGCTTCAGCTTCAGTTGTGGCTTTTCAATTTTGGCCAGGACAACATGGCCAGGCAGGACATGGCAGCATCCAAAAACGTGGCCATAAACGTGCAATTCGCATGCAAAGCACAAAAACTTTGGGCCAACAGTGGATGGACGCCAGTTGGAGGGGCGGAAGTGCCAAGCAGCATCCTGGCAGCAGCAGCAACAAGGACATTGCTGCTCCTCTTGTCTTTGGGCGGCTGCTGTGCCTTTTGGCTAACGCAAAATTTGCCTCACAATAAAAACAAAACAATGACAGCTCACAAAACAGTTTAAGTCTATTTTGGGCCGGAAGGGCCGCTTATTACGCAGGATGTGGTTAACCGGAAATGAAACGAAATAAGCCAAGTGCGACGCACTTCCACCTCTTTTCTCTCGGCCTGTGCATGTGTGTTTGTGCCTGTGTTTGTATTTGTGCCTGAGCTTAAGTGTGTGTGCCTAGAATTGAAGTGCATGGCAAACTAATTAAACATGCGCTTTAAGCTTATCGACTTTTGCATTCAATATCGCAATGCACTTTCGGCAGCCATTTAGATTCCTATTAACACTGTGCTACAAATATATACTCATGTCTATTGAATAAACATGTGGTAAGTAGCCTGTTCCACTCTAAAAAAAAGATTAAGAATTATCTAAAGCAATGCTCTTTAAAAGGAATCGATTTTAAAATCATGTTGCACAGTGTAATTTTGCAATCTAATACCTTTTGGGGGGTAAGCACAAACAAACGAAGAACGTTGAAATCAAATTACAAGATGCTTCTGCCATTTGCCACATGCACTCAAATAGCATCCACCGAAAGCCGAAGTCCCTGTCCCTGCCCCACTCTCGGCTGACCCAAATGCCATGCGTCTACAATTTGTGTGTGTGGCATTGCAGGGCAGCTAATCATGCTAATAAACACCAAGTTGCAATTGGCCAACTGGCAGTTGGCAGCTGGCAGCTGGCAGCTGGCAACCGGCGAGTGGCAACTGGCAACTGGCAACTGCCACAAAAAGCATTCCATACTTACGGGCGACCATTCGCTGCCTTTTGCAGCAGCATTTTGCATTCAACGTGCGCTGCTGCTGCGGTTGTTGCTGTTCCGGCTGTGAGTTTTTGCTGCAAATCATGCAAAATTGCATTGATTATGCACTTGGCAGTCAATTGTGCCTTGGCCATTGCCATTACCAATTGGGCGCGATTTCGAGTGGCCCATTAAAAGTCGAATTCGAATACCTACTGTAAGCCAAAGAGCTGTAATAAAATATTCGGCGGTTGCAAAATGAATAGGGTTTATTGTTACAGCTGTTGCTTGCAAATTTGCTGAGAAAGGGCTTCATTTAAAACCCACTAAAAAAAAACTAGTGAATTATTCAAAATGTAGTAGAAATCATTAAGTATTTGTTAACCTTTAAAGGAAAGTGTGCATGGCTACATGCATTTGTACGCTCGCTTTTTCTATCTGCATGCTCTCTTGAGCGTTTAATTTGGCAATTTATTTCATGTTATGCATCCGTAACTTTTTTACCTGCAGCATGCACAGCAGTTGTACATACATATGTATATGTATACGATCAGAGCTTTACACTTGATTAAAATCGATTCTCCTCTGTGTTACATCCTTAACAGTTTTATTCAGACAGAGTGAATAGTTTCGAGCTCTCTTTCTCTCTACTAATCATGCAGTTAGCCAATTCTCCCTTGTGTCGCATTCGTAAACTTTTCATTCGGTAAACTACTAATACGTTATGAGTGAATCATTTTGAATCCTATATTCTTTCTCTCTTGCCCTCAGTTACTCATGTATTTTACTAATTGAAACGTACAGAGTCTATCATTTCGAAACCTGTCTTCCTCTCTCACTCTCTCTCCTTATCTGCCTTTCTCAGAGCAGGAAATCATGTAGTTAATCAAATATCCTTTGTGTCGCATTCGTAAAACTTTAATCACATAGTTATTAATTTTGAAACACCCCTCCTGCTCTCTCTCTTTCTTTGTCTCTAGATTGATTGAGTAGTTACCCAATTCTCCTTTGTGTCGCATTCGTAAACGCTTTAACCTTTCATAGGAACAGCAAACAGTTACTTATATTGTTGATTTCTTTTGAAAGCTTAACGCATCAAAGTCTGCAGCTAAAGTCATTCTTAACGTATTTTTCAACATCATGTTGCATGTCAGGGACAGAGATAAGCACAAAGGTTAGGCACGAATGCTCGTTGCATATCAGAGTAAAGGTAAATACAAAATTCAATTTGAAGCAATTGAAGTCGGGACCTGGGCTGTCCCTCTGCCTGCCTGCCCGTCTGCTCGTCCGCCTGTTCGATTTTGTTGCCGGTCCATAGGCAATTCGCATAGCATACGTTCTTATCTGGCCCCCAGCTTGGCCGCAAACAAACTTCCTGTATCGATGCGACCACACGTACGGCTGTTGCCACGCCCCCGCCCTATCAGGCTGCCCGGCGGGCCAATATCTAAGTGAAAACACAGATCAACAGCACGACAATCAGCAGAGGTAAAGGCAAAGGCAAAGGGAGTAAGGTGGAGGAAGGCAGAAGCTCTAGTCCCAGTCGTGGCACCTGCTACGTAGGCAGCTTCAGACAAGGTAAAGACATGGCACAACCCAGGGGCATGTCTAACGGCCCAGTTCTCGCTTTCCTCCCGCACTCTAGCTCTCTCTCTCTCTCTCTTGCTCTGCACTCTGCTAGATTGGTGGGCATGGTCGCAACGCCCACAATGTGAATGCAAAGCGTCAGGCATATGCAGGGTACAAATTGTGTGAACTATGTCCCCCGCCACGCCCACTTTGATTGGGGTTGGGCTAGTTCGCTCAATTTTTGCCAGTTGCATTTCTTGAATTGCATTTAGGCAACATTTATGCATTTTTAATGTGACAGCTGAAATGATGAGACGGCAACTGCAGCCTCTGGCCTGGATAGGGCCTGGATCTGGCCTGGCCTGCCCTCTCGCCTGCCCTAACCTTTCACCTTTCTGGCCTACGGTGCTGACAGCTTGTGCTTTAGAGATATGGCTTCATATACGATATATGGATGCATATACATATGTGCATTTTCAGCTCATGCAATTTGCAGTGTTGTGAAATTTCTCAAAACTGTCGCCGTTCAATCTCTTTCGCTTCCTCTCCCACCTATTTGGTTCCCTCAAGTTGAGACAACTGTAAATCATTGGGATAATGTTGTGGGCTTAACATTTTATGCACATGGGTAATTTTTGATATGCAATTTTTGGATTTTCAGAACTCTGTCACATGCATTTTTAAAGTAATTTTCAAGAGAAAATGTTGAAAAGTTGAAGACTTGGCTTAAACTTCAGAAAATGCTGTGAAATATAATTGCAATTGTTAACTTGATTTATTTCTTTTCTCTTCTAAAATTATTTTAAAATTTATTTAACTAGTTATAACATAGATTCAGTACCAATTTTAAACCTTAAACGCTTTTAGGTAGTATCCTTTTGTTTTTTCAGAGGCAACATTTAAATTTAAGTGCCCTACAAAATGGATCTATTCTGAGCGTGGGACTAACAAGCGAAAGGTCGCTGGCTCAAAGTCGGTAGCAATATTTGAGATTCTTCTATTGTCTTCCTTTTTGTGTGCATCCGACTAGCAATCGAAAGGTCGCTGGCTCAAATTCATTATACATTTTAAGCCTTAAACGCTTTTAGTTAGTTTTATCATTTTTTTTTTTTCAGAGCCTATATTTCAAAAAGATTGATTGACTATACATTTAATTGTCTTCCTTTTTGTCTGAGCGTCGAACTAACACGCGAGAGGTCGCTGGCTCAAATTCAGTAGCAATTTTTGCTTTCAAGTAAAATATATCTAAACTGCCTTTAAATAACTATATCAATGGTGACTTATTTTCGCTGCAGCTACTCAAAAGTGTCATTCCCTTCACTTCTATAGAATTTCCGATATACTTTCAGCCAAAAATTGCGGCCCTTCTCCGCCAGCAGCGCTGTTTGCTCAACCGCAATTGCTGGCATATGTAACCCCCTTCCGTAATATGATTGATGCCTTCAAAAATGTTGATTGATGTTATGTTTGGGTTCACATATATGAACTATATACACAATTCCATGTTCCATGCGCTGGCAGCTCATTTAAAAGTTTCGAATAGTATTAATAACGAATGTCAGAGTTTAGCTGAAAACATTTTTAAATTATTGCTCGTAATATATCCATGAACTTGGCAACTTTAAAATTGCTTCATCGCAAAAGTTTGCATTGCACAAATGTTTTGTCAAGATAAAAGACCCAACAAAGGTACAAAAAAAAAAGAAAATGAAAGGGAACGCGACATAAATTGTGTTTATTTTCAAACTGTAGCATACTTTTATGCGCCGTTTTTAAGGTGACAGCGACACCTTTGGCCACGCCTCCCCCAACACCTCGCCCCTGCCACACGCACTTCTAACACATTTCATTAAAGCACAATGAACACATTCTAAGCGAAATGCGTGTGCTCCGCCTGTGCGTGTTGGGGCAAGTGTTTGGAGTGGGGGTTACGGCATGGCAGGGTCTTGAAAAATATTTGCAACACTTGAATATTTCTCCTGCAGTGTGCGGGGGTGGGTGTGTGGGCGTGTGCCCAAGCCATACCTTAGCCTGTGCGGCGATAAAAAACAATAAATAATATTTATGTGCGCTTTGATAAGGACATACTTTTGGCTAGGGTGTCGAGGTAGATTTAACAGGGTATTTGAAGCTTGGCACAAAGTATATTACACAGATTTTACAACATAGAATACTTATTAGGTCGTGCTCTGTGCTAGCTAGAATTGTAAAATGTAGCATGTATTTAGCTACATTTTTGGTTGGTTTGCAGAGGATATCTTCTAGTCGACAAAAGCATTGTCATTTGCTTTAACGGTTTATGTAACGCATCTAATCGTTGGCATTTTCGGCATGCGGCAACTTTTTTTAAGCATACCTGAATTGCCTTTGAAAAGCGTCGCTATGTGTGTGTGTACATAGTTGTTTTTAAGTGTGGCGCATAATTAATGCAATATACACACGAAAACACACACACTCACACACGCACAGATACACACATCATCTACCCCTTTGCCGGCACCCCGCCTTTGCGCTCAACAATTTAAGCACCTGCGACACATAAAATGAAGTCATATAGGAAGGCAGCTGTATCTGAATCCTTCTGCCTGATAAATGCGAGCAAATACACAGACACACACACATGCTCACAAACACTCGTACACACACGCACACACACACACGTGCACGCATGCACACAGAATCTCTGACACTTGTTTATTTTAATAATGTTAACCTAATTAAGTGATTAATATGCAAAATGTGCGCAGAGATTAAAACGCCGCGCGGCATCCTGTTAAATTTTGCATAACGTTGGTTTTTTTAGCCCTTACCGCTGTCGTAATTAAAGGGTTCACGAGCATTAACATAAAGTTCGTGAATGAATCAACAAAAATGTGCACAAATTTTGAGTTAATGTTCTTTCATGATTTGCCGCTAGTTATGGTTGGTTTTTTCAAGTCTTTTAAACTTATAAGTTCTGACAGGACAGGCGAATGGACAGAAAGACGGACTTGACTCGTTTATTGATCGACTCGTTTATTGATGCTGATCAAGAATATAAATACTAAATGGGGTCAAATATGCTTCCTTTTCCCTGTTACATACAAAGCCTTTGTACCATTTTCAATGGGCGGAGAGCATTTTGTGTCCTGTTTTATTTAAGGCCAAAAATATTTTTGAAATTAATAAAATACAAAATATGATACCCATTGTCAATTTAACTGTCCTCTTTCTACGTGCTAAAAACCGAATCAAATTTATTAAGCTTAATAAATTAGTTTTTAGCCCGAAGCCTTAGTCTTAGTTAAACGTCCGCCCGTCCACAACGATTTGTGACTTTGATTAATAGATATAACTAATCCATAGCTAAGCCCCATTGTATTACAACTGTCACCTGCATAGTGCAATACATTTTTCCCCCTTCAAATATTTTACATGTCCCACACTCAAGCTGAGCTTAGCCGAAGGCCTAAAATGCCAAACGGGCAATTATTTGCGTTGTCAGGGTGTAAACGCCTGAAAGTAGGCAATAAAAAGGCGTTTCTTCTGCCTAAGCCTTTCACTACACTAAAAGCTACTCAACGTTTACGGTTCCGGTTCCGCTGCTTTTTTTCCTTCTTCTTTTCCTACCGAGCAGCTAATTGATGAGCAGCAAATGGCGCGTGGCGCTAAAAAAAAAAGAACGTGAAGAGAGAAATGCGAGCAGAGAATGCAAAAACCTTTTACCGTAGGCAACTGTCAAGCGAAATCTTTGAGCATTTCTCAAACGCTTCTGTGCACAATTAAAGATGCAGCAAACGCGGCTAAAACGGCTGCAAAATTGGCCAAAAAATGGCAGCCACGAGCGAGTCCTTGAGCGCTTGGCTTTAGAAATTAGAATTAATATTTTTGCGCTGAGTTAACACAATTTCAAGTTGGCTGCGCGGGACAAAACTGAATACCAGAAACGGTCAGCTATTGTTGTTGTTAGCACCTGTGTGCCTACCTTGGTGTGGGCGAGTGTGTGTTGGTGTGTGTGTGTTGGTGTGTGTGTGTGTGCTGTTACCAAGGGAAATGTAAGGTTTTGCACGTCTTGTGCTGAGCCAGCGCCGAGCAGTAGCAGCAGCTGCAACGGTGGCAGCTGCAGCTGCAACGGTGGCAGCTGCAGCTGCGCTGATAATAAATTCATGATGAAGTGCAATTTATACACTTCATATGCGGCACAGACTCAGACCCCAGAGCCATGCCCTCGCTGCCCATCTCTGCCACTGCCCTTTCTACTGACCCAAACGCATCCTGGCGCCGTGTCCAGTCTTTCTGCTGAGCTCGGCATCGTTCACAAAGCCAGCCCCAAAACAACAACAATAACGAGTACAATTTTCCAAGTTTTTCGCAGCGATGCATTAAGCCTTGAAATGTTTGCGGCTAAAACTAATTACAAATGCGACTCGTCACCCGCCACCCACTTGCCACAAAAGTGGGCAACAATATCTAGACTAAACGTTCTGAAAGAAAATTTCCTCCTTTAATTTCAAATTAATCTAATTTTTAGTGCATTTTCCTTCATGTCGTAATGCGAAATGCTGATTTTGCATTCTGCATTCTCGCATTCTCGCAATTCTCTAATTCTGAATTCAGCGTTTCGCTATGGTATGCAAATTAGCCAACTCGGTTGCCAGCCAATTTGTGTGCCAAGCCCACATCCATCTGAATATTCTTCATCATGCAAATCATTTCCCCTTCGGCCTTGTTGGCATATTCAATGGCCAGCCAGGTGGTTCGTAATGGACTTGCAATAGGCCCGACTCTCGCATATATTACGATTGAGCGCATATATTATTATTGGACTAGTCGGAAACATGCCTTTGCCAAATTAAAGCCGAAAATTCAATTTGGCGATACCGCTAACTCTTCTCCATGCAAATTATTGTTCGATTTTAAGAGCGATAATTAATAATGCTATTAAAACAAATAAGCGTTGTTGGTATTTGTCTGTAGAATAATTATGATAAAATATATTTAATAATATTCAAGCACTTAACAGTTTATTTTCGCTACAATTAGCTATTCAATTATATGTGCCCTTGTTTATCTATTTAAAGCTGCAATGAAATGTTAAGCTTTGTTTTAATGCTTACATTTTATGCCCTGTATACCATTCAACAATGATTAAGAAAGGTATACTAGTTGCGTGTAGTTGTGTATCGATACTTAAAATTTGAAATATTTACTCCGTTACGATACGCATATCTAGTCTATTAATTGCATTCGATATCTTCTCCCATTTACATGGCATCGATAGATATCAAAAATTAAAACTTGATATATAATTTTAACAAATATCAAGAAATTTTCCTTTGCTTTATGCAGAATATGCAGATAGACCACCGAATCTCATGCAATTTTCGTGGTATCGATAAATATCGATACTTGAAATTGTAAATATATAATTTCCTTTGCTATACGCAGAACTACTCTACGAATTGTTTTCTATATCTCATGCAGCTTTTATGGAATCGATACATAAAAAATATGAAATTTTATATATATTCTACTCTATTATACTTTAAGATAGGGGCTTTTAAGCATAACTCTAAATTTAGAAGACCTAGATGCACCAAACGTTGTGTCCAGTCTCTCGTATAGTATATAAAGATAAACAAAGTTTCATATTTTTGAATACCTTCCCCATTTACTCAAACTTAGAAAGGTTATAATTTGGGCATAGCCCATGAGGATTTGGACTTTGAGTATCTCCTAGTCGCGCACTTCCAACTGAAGCAATATTGTATAATTGATATTAAGCATATTAAATAAAACAAATAATGTTTATGTTCAAGTGTTTGGCTTGTTTTTGATACATTTTTGACTATAGTTATTTATTCTTACTGATTTTTAATATCTTAATGGAAAGCTTTATTCATTTTTATTAACACAACTAAAGTTTTATTAAACGTTTGCAAAACGATTTATTTCAGTGGCATTTAATTACTAAAAATGATTCCTTTGTTGCTTTATTCATATTTAAATTGCAAGTGAATGTTAATAAAGTGTTTACTTCATAATAAGAATAGTTCTGTAAACGTTCAAAATTGAAATTCCATTTGGCAAACACTTTCTCGAGATTCTCTAAAGCTGCCACAATTTAGTTGGCCGCACAATTTGACTTGACAAATTGTTTTGTAATATATGCAAAAATTTCTGCAATAATCAATTACTTAAATACACATGTGAATGTGCAATTGCCAGAGCTTTGCTTTGCATTATTTACAAAGCAAAATGCCAAAGGGCCTTCTGTTTAGTATGAACCATTTCATATTTAACTAATAAGCTCCGAAACCATTTGATTGTTCAGCCCGCATTTTGTATGCCTAATTAGACGCCCAAATTATGTACATGATATTAAATATTTGTTTTAATATGCAGGCTGTTGCCGAGGTTAAAATGATGATAGAAATTTATTAGCAGGCGTATTGTGTAAAAAATTTATAATTTACCAACTTGAATTCCAACAAATTATATCAGCGTTTATTGAAGCTTTTGTCCTGACTCGGAGAGCAAGACAGCTGCAATTAGTGCAGAAGCTTCCTTTAAGGTCCAAATTTGGCAGTAAGAAAGGGTTTTTGAATATTCCACCTTGTGTACAAGCTGGATTTTTAACTCAAAGTGAGCACTATCAGGGGATTGTGGTAGTCAAACATGAAGTTCAAAAGCCAGCGTGGCTTTGTTTTCTAAGCATCGAACTAGCAAGCGAGAAATCGCCGGCTAAAGTCCAGCAGAAATTGACAACTTTTATGTATTTCTTGAGTTGAAAAGAAAATTTGCAAGCACAAATCAATAATTAATAATAATTTAAAAACATCAAAGAAATGCTAGATTTATTAGTTTTAAAAAATTATAATAATGTTTCGCCTGTGTTGTCAAGCAAAATGCTGTTATATGTACTTAATGGTAGGTCCCCAATATCTGATCTATGTATATGTATATGACGAAGGCGGTTTCAAAGTTTGATAAATAGTTTCAAACTATCTAGAAATAAGACTACAAGCCCAAAGAACCATCAATTGAGAAATCAGTCAAAGTATTTAAGGCTTTAATTATAAATCAAGCAAATGTAATTGGTAATTGCAGGCACTTAATAAATAGCTAGAGACAATTCTTATCATAATACCAAATTAGTGTGCTTAAGAGTAAAAGTGCGCAATCATTTCGGGTACACGTTAAGGCGACACCTGAAGACCATGTCCATGATGAGCATGACGATTGCCTGTAAAGGGCAGCGACACCAGCATGCTGAACAGCTTTCTTCTAAGAAGAGACAAAGAAACGAGTGAAGAGAGCGAGAGAGGGAGAGAGAGAGTGAGTGAGAAAGGAAAGAGAAGACACATGTGATAAGCTGATTATGTGTTTTTTTTCTTTTTATTAACTCGCTTACAAGATGGACCCGGAACGTTTGGTGCGGCACTTGCCCTGCGCATCGCGGTACTGATGGGCGCGACAACGTGCTGGCGTCTCGGCGGGCGCGGCACGTTGCACTTTGACCTTGAAAATTGGCGAATCGTGACCTTGAGCGGGCGTATACTCTATATTGGCGGGCAAGGGGCCAGCATCTGTTGTTGTTGTGATGGGCTCATCCTTGGAGCGCGCATGCAACCATTTGGGCAACATCGTTGATGAGCCGCCAATGGGCGTGTCCATAATAATTAAATTGTTTGACTTGGGCCGCAAACGCTGTGTGGCAGCAATGTCCGCCAAGAGCTGAGCGCTGTACGCGCTCATGTTGCTGCTGGGCGTTGGTATGCCAACAATTGCTGCTGTGCTCACAGGCACCGGAGTTGTTGGTGTTGTTGATGTTGTTGTTGTTGTAGTTTCAGCTGTTGTTGTTGTTGTTGTCGCTGTGCTGGCATCGGTGGTAAACTTGATGGGTTTTATGGTCAGCGCACTATCATCATAGTAATAGTCCTCGTCCTCCGCTATATACGATTCCTAATGAAATGCAAAAAATAAAGAAGTTATTTTTAGCCTCGTCAACTCGTTAGCTGCACACACAAACGCATTTGTATACCCTTGCAGAGGGTATTATGAGTTTGTCTTTAAATTTTTTAGATCGCTGTGATCAGTAACTAGAGCTAATTCGAGGATTGAGAGGTATGATAGATTAGTAATAGAGTTCATATACAAGTAACTTGACCAAATAACTTGACCGATGCTGACATACATTAGTTTCCAAATACAGCCCTTATTTGTTCAAGATCTAACTACTATTAGTATTGCTTTTAGCAAGAACAAAACTTTTCTGTTTTTCAAGATACGAGCAATTGCGGGCTTCACAAATCTTCCCACATATCTGCAAAACCATAAGCCACAATTCTACAAGAGTATTTCATATGCGGCTTGCCGAAAACATTCGCTCTTTCTTGTCCAACTTGTCTTGGTCACATTCCTTTACACACTTACATCGGCTAGCTCATTTTGATCCACCTCTATGATGGCCACATCCTTGATGCTGACGTGTATATTGTATTTGCCCGTCTGCCGTTGATCGTACAGCGCACGAGCGCCTTCACTGTCCTCCGGCATCGTGGCTGCCGCCTGTTCCACGGGCTGCATTTGGACTTGCAACAAGCCGCACATCAACATCAGCATCAACGACAGCTGCAACATTCTGATTTGAGATTGAGACGATTTGAGTGAAACCAGTTCTTGAGTTCGCAAATACCAACTCTCTGGCACTTTCAGCTTTCAAGAACTGTTGGCTTGAACGATGCGCGAGCAACTGAGCTGGTCAGTGGCTTGGAGGGCTCTACTTAAAGGTTCTGGCTCGATGGCACCTACTTAGGCCAAGGTGTGAGATTATTTTATATTTACTTTGGGCGCTGCAAGAACCACTGAAGATGTCAGCTGCTGACGGACTTGAACAAGTTCTGCACATACATCTTTATCAAGCATACAAAATGTAAAAATAAAGTTGAGCAGGCATTTCATTAATTTAATGTGAGCAGTGTTAAAAGACTTAAAAGACGAGCTAATGAAGAATGTACAAAATCAGTTTTTTCAATATATAAACGAGAGTGTCCTGAGTGGCCTAGGAGGTTAGGGTTATGAAGTTTCCTTTTGAGTCTAAAGAACTAATACGGAGTTTTAGAAAATTCGAACTTCATGTATGTACAACATCAGCCAAATAAGCCCGCACAGCTTAGCTGCCTCAGCGTTGAACTAGCAAGTGAGAGATTGCCAGTTCAAATCCATTCACTTGACTTTATATTATATACAGCTATTATTGCTCCGAAAGAGTCTAAATAGTAAGTTAATTAATAATATTAAAGAGAAAAAGATTTTATAAAATTAAGATAATTATTTGGTACTACAAACACTCAACCAAACAGTTCTGTTTAACTTGAAAGCAAGTACTTCTATACACTCGCTTCTAGTTTCAAATGTTCTCTTCAGTTATCAGTTTTTACACCCTGATAATATCTAAACTAACCGTTTAGAGCCCCTGTTTGGGTAATGTTACAACTGTCACAATATTTACATGCACTATGCAAATGCAAACACTCGAATGCCATCTTTGAGGTGCTCGAGGAACTCTGAGGGCTGGCCGCACGCAATGTGTACCCATGTAATTCGAGTGTTGAGTGGTCAGCATGAAATGTACCCAGACCAACTAATAATGTCCAACCACATATAATCATAAGCGCAAACAGATGACAACAAGCACAAATAGTTCTGACACTTCAGTTTAAGAGCTGAGATTGGCGTGAGAATTTATTAAATAAAGGTGAGCAAATAGAGCAGTTCGCTATTAGAATTTAAGAACTTGCAGCAAAGGATGTTGAAGTTAATAAGTGGGGGAAGATAAAATATAATAATACTTAAGGAAATTAGAAATAAGAAAAGAAAATGTAGTATTGAAAGCAATTGAAATGTTGAAGAAACAAGCTGCAAGATAGCCTGTTAATATGAAAAATGTATAAGAAAACAAGTAAGAGGTTCTAGTCGGGAGCTCCCGACTAGGGGATACCCTGAACCTTCTTATTCCACACCAAATAAATTAATAAAAAAAAGTTCCCTTGGCAGGGCTCGACTCTACTCAACAGCCACACCAGCAAAAAAAAAATAAAATATTACTTTCCCCGGTAGGGCTCGAACTCGCGACAGATCGCACCACTTATGATAAAAAAAGGAACTAAAATAACATTACAAATAAAAGATGCAATTACCATGCTGTTAGAATGCGAAGCAGACGCCCAAGAATGTATGTGTGTACATGTATACAGAAATTCTTAAAGCTGCTGCCCCATTCAATTGCGCAGTTGCATATAACTTTGGTTTTTCTTAACCGATCTTTATGAAATTTTCTACAGTATATCTTATTGTACCATAAAATATTTGTGTATTCTGAAAAAGTCAATTGCATTTAAATTGTGGTTTAAATTAGTTGGCAATAAAAGTTGGGTTATTAACTTGATTTATAGCTCGGGGTGGTAGCGGGGCGGTGGCGATAGGTATGAAATGAAAGATACTTGAAATATCTATAATATTCTAGAAGCAACATATCATGTTTGGTGGCTCTAGCTCTTATTATTTACCCAATTTGCTAAAAAAAACAGGATGTCGATATCGATTTTTTATCGATTGCTTGGAAACGGAGTAAGTTATCGATTATCGGAAATAAACTCGATCTGCGCGGGAACTAGGAGCATCTACATCTAAAATTTCTCTAACTCTTATAGATTCTGAGATCCTTGCGTTCATACATACAGACGGACGGACGGACAGACAGACGGACATGGCTAGATCGACTCGGCTATTGATGCTGATCAAGTATATATATACTTTATGGGGTCGGAGATGCTTCCTTCTGCCTGTTACATACATTTGGACTTCGCACAAATACAATATACCCTTATATCCATTTTTAATGGGTTCAGGGTAAAATAAAAGTAAAATAAAAGTCTTTTACTAAAAGACATTACCCGGTTAGCATATCTAGCATATTTAAAGAACATTTTTTTAAAACATATATTTGCTAGTTTTTTTTTTTTGTATACAATTTTATAGAATTACGCTCATATTTAACTTTCATTTTGATTTCGTTTAAACGCTTTATTTAACAAAGGCAAAGAACCTATCGCTAAAATTAAAACACTTTCAATGTTTGCTGTCAGAGCCCATTTACAATTTCTGTTCGGTTTTGTTTATTATTATTTTTTATACTTTTTGAATGTAATTTTTCGTTAAAAATGTCTGTAATTGGAATTGATGAATTTTGCTGGCCGTTGCATTTATTTGCTTAATTGAGGAGTCGATTGCTTTTTGTATTGATGCATGAATTTCCCAACACTTTTCTTCTACTACAGCCTGCTACTTTTTGCCGCAGTGCAAGGTGCGAGGTGCGAGGTGCAAGCGGTAGGCGCCATAAAATCATTTTTCATCTTAAATGCAATCGCGTTAAATGATTTTTTATAGAAGTGTGCATTTATATATGTTTGCATATGTGTGTGTGTGTCAGCCTTTTGCATATACGTGTATACATTAATTTGTGTTTGTAATTTCCGCCATTGCAAATGGCCGACGGCAGCTGCAATTGCAAGTGCAACTGAAACTGTAAATGTGTGTATGTGTGTGTGGGCTGCTTAATTGCAACTGTTGCATGCGTGTGTGGCAAGTGACAGTGGGGCCGCGCGTGTGTATGTTTGCGTGTGTGCATCCCCCGTACGCAGTGCACTAATTAAATTAATTGCTTAATTTTAACTTAATTTGCCACATGTGGCAAGTTGCGCTCGTTTTGTTGGCCCATTGCTCACGTGCATTTGCTTTTGCCAGCCAATTGCAGCACGTACTCTTTGGATAACCATAAAATTTGGTTTGTTGCCATAACAACTGCGCGTGTGCGTGTGTGTGTGTGGTTGTTTGTGTGTGTGTGCACAAATTGAGGCTTTTTGTATGACAAAACTTCAACTTCTACCTGGTCAACTTTTAAATTTTCCGATGCATGAAAAACATTTACGCCCTGTTGCTGCTGCTGAAAACTGAAAACTGCAACTTTTTCAACATATTCCACAAACTTAACTGTAAGTCTTTATAATATATAAGAATATATATAAATATAATTCAAATATAAATATAATTCAAAGTAATAACGTAATAACCAAGCATTGAATCTGTAGGCCTTAAATCAGATAATAGTCTAGCAGCAAGAAGTCTTAAAAGAGCACACATTCTCGATCTCCAGCATAGTTAAATCAAATAAGTTCAACTTCCTACAATATAGGTATATAATAATAGTTTATCGTACTGGGAACTTTCTATTCCTGGCAAACCAAAATAAATATATATATATAATAATAATTAAATATTTAGCCGAATGAAAAAAATGGGGGAACTTAAATGTTCTTATTCCCTGCGTATTAATAAACCTAAAATGTATTGACTTTGTGAAAATTATATAAATATGCTTTGCTCTCGATACGCATATGAGATGCAATACTCCAATGATTAAAACCATTTTTCATTCATTTATTAAATTGTATTGTATTTATTTTTTCCCTTGACTTTAAGTTTATAGAATGGAGATATGCTGCTTATCCAGTTTTAAATTAAATAATAATAAAATATAATATTTTTAGGAAGAAACTCCATTACTTTTTAAATATCTGGAATGGAGACTAACAGACAGATTTTATTAGATCAATTCGTTTGTTTATGTTGAACGTGATTATATAAACAACTTAGCTCAGATATGTGCATGCTGCCTGTTTTACTTCTTAACACATGTTTATGAAATCCTCTTATCAAATTTTAATGGCACCTTTCTTGCAAATCGCATTTGTTTGGCGCTGCAATTGTTATCTCTTCTTGTGAATCTAGTGTCTGAAAAGCGAAATATTCGTAATCCCTCAAAAGAGACAAAGTTGCCGCTAGGTGCCAGTTCTCTGATTATGCAAATTGACAGCAGCTGCAGCTGCTGTGACAGTTGTGGTTGTTGTTGTTGCTGCTGCTGCTGTTGTCTTGGCTAGCTTCTATTTTCTTTCGTTTTTTTTGGCAACTTGCAACTCTAATTACCTACATTAGGCAACCTGCACAGCACTGCAACTCAATTAGCAAACTGTAAGCGGCACTCTGCAAACTGTGCAACATTGTTGTTGTTGTTGGGGTTGTTGTTGTTTGTTGCATTATTCACGCTATCCTTTGACCTTTTGGCCATAGCCATTGCAGCAGGCAGCTGACGGCAGCAGCTACGTAAATTACACGGCGCTTAAATGCGCTGTTTTGTCAAATTAAACCAAAGCTAAATAAGCCAGCTGGCCAGGCAGAATGAAGACTGGATTGTCACACGGAGGGGGCGAGGGGTTGCTGGCTGGCAGGAAGTTGCAGTTGAGCAGCCTGGCGACAACGGAAGCTGGGCCCAAAAACAACCAACACGCGACAAGAGCAACAACAAAGCAAAGGCAAACTTTTGCCAAGCGGAATTGTAGCAGACACCCAACAACAACAACTAGAACAACAAGAACAACAACAAGGGCAACAACAATTGCGGGTGGGTTTTGGTGGCAACTATAGCGAAAGTGTTGCGGAAGTGCTGCTAAAAGGGTGGCTTTCGGGTTGGGCTTAGGTAGCTGCCGTTATAACGGATGCCGGACGCCATCTTGCAGTTGTGCACAAACATGGCCGCCACTTGGTAGACCATTTTGATTACGGTTATTTTTTCTCACTATTTAAATGTTTGCATCATTATTATTTTATTATTATTTATAAGTGATAATATTTTCATTATGGGTTCGAGCCTTTTTTTAACTTTTGTGGCATTATTATTGTTATCTATATGTGAAACCTTTTTTATTAAGGGCTTTCCTCTCTCTACCTTTATTATTTTTATATTTATATGAAGACTATATTGAATACAGGTTTTCCCTCCCTCTTCAAATGTTTTCATGGCTATTATTATTATTATTATTATTATTATTATTATTATTATTATTATTATTATTATTATTATTATTTTTATTATTATTATTATTATATTATTTTAAATATTTTCATTATATTTTCTCTCTATCGTGCATAGATATGTGTTTACAATGGTATGTGTTATCTGCTAATACATGTCCTCTAGGGTATTCAACCTTCGACATCTACCAGATACCTTGTTAAATTTGCATCTAAATGTTTCTTATCCTCTTTGCATGCCTGGAGGCGTTTATGCGTCCCAGCAACAGCAAAAACTACTCCAATCGCATTTCCATAGCCATTTACAAGCCATATACCCCCTACTCTTTGGCCCACCGCCACGTTGTTCTTATGCAAACAGAGAGAGAGTCCAGCATAATAATTACGCTTCGCTATCAGCGCCGACATTCAGCATGAAAAATTGCCTGGCAACGCCACCTGTTGGGCTACTGCTGGCTAGTACCTCCTGCGTCCTACTAACTAACTGCAGTTGGTTCTGATTCCCAACAACAACAATAACAAACTATGCAAAGCCATAAAACGCAAGTGTCACACGGATTATTCATGAATGGAGCATGCAAATTCAGGAAACGAGCTGCAGGGGGCCCCACATGGAGTCCTATGTAAAGGTTAAAGTTTTTGTGTGCCTAGTGTTGGAAAACGTAAAGAAATTTAAAGATTTTTTCTATCACAGAAAAAAAGATACCAAAACATGATTTGAAATTTCCTTTTTAAGTTATTTTTTGAGCAAGTTCAGGTGCTTAAAAGTCAGAGAGAAACAATTCTCATGGCAAAGAGAGGAAAGTTTATACCTAAAAATAAAATCAATTTTGAGCATTAGATACGATATATTTTACCTATGTTCAATATTCAGAATGCCAAAACTTCCCTCGCATGGCTAAATTTAATATTAACTACAATTTAGGACACGTTTATATGGTACCACTTAGCCCTCATATAATACGAGTATTGTGTCGATAAACTAAAACCTCATCAAAAGATAATATAGATTATAATCGTAGATCTTTGAAGCAACTGAAGCTACTTGGCATCGCCACCGCTTTTATTCTTAATCACCGTTTTTCTGGCCTTTTCGATTTTTTCGTGTCTGTGCCAGTCCGCGACATAATCCTTATTTACCCTGGCAATGCTGGCCAGATAGGCCACATAGTCGACATCGCTGTCGAGTGCCAGAATTTCACCGTAAAGTGAGCTCATCTTCAAGCTGTAGCGGGCCAATGCATCGGGCACCTCGTATTCATTTATTTCCGTCTCATCATAGAACTTTACCAGTACCTTGTGACCCTTGGTAAAGCGTTCGCTGGCACCCGGCGCTTTTAGCTGACGCTGTAGCTCCAGCATATCCTCCTTCACCTGACGCAGTGCATCCATTTTGATCTGCACCTGCTCCTTGAGCAGTTTCGTTATGTCGTGGCACTGTTGCTCCTGGCCCAAAATAAATTCTGATAGTTTCTCGAAGCTGCCATTGATATTCTTCGATTCATCCATAAATTTGCGTATGTCCGTGATGCGCTTCACATCGGGCAAGGCCAAATGATTGTTATTACCGGTTAAGGTAATCAATTCCGGTACTTCCAGACTGGCGGTACCCATGCTTTGAAATCGTATAAATATATTAGTTTCTTTGTTTGTTTCAATAGTTTCAAATAGTTTAATATATTGTTTTATGATTTTTGACTTGAGATTGAGTTTGTTTTTCTATATCTGGCTGCTTCACTTCATACTAAAAGCCTGCTTGACCGCTAAGATTGTTTGAAAAAAAATCTATCCCTTTTTTTACGATTGCTTATATAATATATTAATAGGCATATCATAATATGCATGTGTTTAAGAATTTAAAAGTTAAGATATGCATACTTTAAGTTAATTTAGCTTTTTTTATATAAACAAGAAAGTAAGGATATTAGACACGCCGAAGATTTACCTGTGGCATTGGTACGTTGGTCCGATCCGGTTTCAATATGTGTACTGCCAAAAAGGGATCTACGTAAAGCTTAAAGACGATAGCTTTGAAGCTAAGCGACTCGTTCGCATATAAACAGACAGAGGGATATGGCTATATCGACTCGTCTGTTGATGTTGATCTAGAATATTCGTTACACATTTCATGACAAAATTATAATACCCTCTACAAGAGAATAAAATATAATGTTTTCATTGTCACGATTTACTGTTAGCCCAAAAGTATGCAATACATATATTAAATATATATAAAAATATCTATCTATTCACGAACGATTTCATTCAATATAATCTGTATTTGTGAAATAATAATTTAATAAACCAAGCATTGCTGTGGACACAAATCTGAAAACTGAGATGCCTTATAGTCAATTATAGTTATATAAATATATATTTTCCTATACCCTTGTATGGGGAACTATCCTTTTTAAATAAATTTTGTAACGTTTTGCAAAGGACTTGCTTAGTGCGTAAAATTCAATATAACTGGTGGAAACAATGAGCTGAGTCCTTATATTCAATATCCAACTATACATCTAAATATTATTTGCGAAGTAGCGTCTAAGTAAAGCTATGTAAGGAATACTTGATGCTGCTTTAACTAAAATAATTTTATATAAAAAATGTATTCCGTTTTTTAAATTTATTACTTGTACCTTTACCAAAACATGCCTTTTCAATCTGTTAATAAGAATTAAATAATGCATTTTATAGTTTAAAAAATATTATATCGTTTCTCTCTCATTATCAATGTGTTCAGGCTTAGTTTTTAAAATTCGAAACATCCTAGAAAATATTTGACATTTGACAGTATCTTTACAGTCATGAGTTTCATAAGCATTTAACTGAAATGTCTATTTATTTTAAATTATATTAAATGCTTTGGAGAGAATTAATGCTTCGTTCATTTACTCTTGAACATTTCTATTAGTTGCTTTCGTGCTTGTCGCCAAATTAAATTAAATACTAAAATCAATAAGCAAATATTCATTTTGTATTCAGCCACTTGATTGTTTCACCACAAAAAAAGCTATCTATGTCAGTTATCATCGATTGCATTTCAATTTTTTGTGCTTATCTGTTTTTTGAATATGTATATATATATATATTTGCTGGCACTTTGACAGAGTTTTATTTTTGGTATGCACTAAAAGTCAATTTATGCAGTTGATTTAATTTGATTTTGGCCACTAAATCAGAGAATTGAATACTTTTAGCCATTGGGCTTGCGGCTAACTGCGTATTTGAATGCTCTACTAAGTTGTGCATTTGTGTGTGGAATGTGTGCGTATCGCATGCCTTAATTATTAGAAAGTTAATTATTAAATCAACTTATGCAAAGACAACCCTCTGATGTAAAAAACAAAACTTTTTGTTTAACACTGATTCGTTGACTAATTCGTTTTCAACGCATAGTCCAAAGCGTCGAACTAATAAGCGAGAAGTGGCTGGCTCTAATCGATTCAGACCAAAACGTCTGAGCATCGAACTAATAAAAAAGAGGAAACTGGCTCAAATCCAGCAAAAATGTGTATGCCTATTTATTTAATTTGTTATTATTTATTTAGAGAGTGCATTAATAGAAAATAAAAATAAAAATGGAAGCGAATATGACTTCATGTATGGAAGTTGTTATGCCTTGTAGTGTAGGGTATTTCCATGTATGGAAAAGTGAGTAATCGTACGTGTGGAAATGAAGCTGGCACTGATTGCTGCATAAATGATTGAAAATGTGTGGGCGGCTGGTGGCTTAAGGGGCGTAAAAGGATTGGCTGTCTGCTGCTTCGATTGGCGGATCGAATGTGTTCTTGCCACTAAAAGCTGCTGCTGCTGCTGCTGCTGCTGCTGCTCCACAGCTGCTATCAGCATGCCGCATTCTTGCATGCAACAAAAGGTTCACATACGGCAAACTGACATCACAGGAAGCTGGGAGAACCATTTCGCATTATATGAAAATTGATGGAAAATGCCAAAATATTTAAATCTAATTTCTGTGGCAGAGTGTGAGAGAGACAGAGAGACTGAAGAGTGGGGGGAGCCTGGTGTAGGGCCTGTGGCCAGACCGGCTGCCAGTCGATTTTTAGCCAACAATTTAAATATGCAGTCGAGTGCGGCGCTGACGCTTATTTTTAGCAGACACAATAGAGAAGACAAAGCGAATGCACAATAAATCACCAAAAAGCGCAGCGAGAGTGTCAACTGTAAAAAAAAAGGAAAAGAAAAAGCTAAATAGAAGAAAAATCAAGGAAAATGCGTAAAAGTGAAAGAGGCAGCAGACAGCAAACTGCAGAAGAATCGTTCGTCAGCGTCAGCGAAAGCAAAAACCAAATCATTTAATTGAATTATACGCGATAAAATTGCAATTTATTTTGAGAGCGGGGCCCAAGTAGCAGCCAGTCGCAGTCAGTGGCAGCAATGTTGTCGTTGTCCTTTCCACAGCGACGACAGCAACAGCCGCAATCAGCAGCAGCCGCAGCAGCAGCAGCAGCAACTTGCTTGCTGCAACATACAAAAGTTGCATGCCAGATTTGCCCCCAATGTCCCGTTAAAGCGAAATGCGTATTATTAGCAACGCTCGGCATATCTATGCCATCTATCTTCATGCTGTTGCTGTTGCAGTTGCACTTTGCATGGCCAAGCCCTAGCCAGCTCTGTGGCTTTCATTAGCCCAAACCCAAGTGCATTGTTCTTATGCATTGAACATAGCTCGAGTTGCATTTCTCTCTGTGCATGTGTGTGTGTGTGTTCTGCATCACAAATTAATTGCATATTATGTGGCACTTTGTTGCTAACTATAATGTTCCTTAGCGAATATTATTAGACTCGACCTTAGAGACATATTAAGTGCCCGAGAAATTTCCTACAATTGCAGCCTATACTATAATTTTGAGCTAAAACGAGTTAGATTTATGTAAGAGCAGCTGAACCGGAAACGAAATTCAGATTGTTCAAAAAAGATTGACTTTAAGATGTTATTTATTTTTTAGTATGTATTATTGAAGGACTTTTTTAACCATAGTTTCAGGACAAACTTGAATTTCTAAAATAAATTGTACAAGAATTTTAAGTATTTGTATTTATGCTATGCACAATCCTTTTCGCGTGCTTTGTAAAAATTATAATAGTTTGCATCACGTTTTCTCTACCGAACTGTCTCTACCCCTAATAAAATCGTTGCTTTCAGCATACCTTCTAAAAGTCGCTGACCATTCCCAGCTATGAGCAGGGGCATAGCTTGCCGGACAGGCTGAAAAATTTTCCCCCACCGGGTCGGTGATTTCCCATTACTTTTCTCTCCGTCCTATCTACTTAACACTCTTTATCTAACTTACATTGCTTTACTTTATTAACAATCTTCTTACTTTCATTTTTCCTATTTATTGTATTTTCTTTATTAATATAGCAAATTAAGATTATTTTAATGTTACTTGAAAACACTTTTTTCCTACTTACAACCTTCTGCTTAGATGTAGGCTCTAATAGCGTCACTGACAAAATTAGCTGTGAAAAGGGGCACAGCTGGCCGGACTGGCAAATAAAACACCTCCATCGGTCGGTGATGCTATTTAGAAAATTGTATCCTTTAACTAGGCTTTTAGCATAAAATTCTATTGTATAATCTATTGAATAATGAGGAAGACACTCGTTTTGTCGACCATTAATAAATAAATAAATACACGAATTTAAAAGATCAGATTAACCTCAACCGAAATACAAATTATGTAAAAAAAAACTTAAAAAAGATTTGATGTAAAATATTTTGTTATTTTTAATTTAATTTGAAAGACTAACTAAAGACCTAATTCAATAAATAATTTTTTTTTTAATTCCTAAAATTAAAGATGCAATAAATTTAAGATGAACCGATTGAGATCTATGTAAGATTAGCTTAACCTAAATGCAAAAACGATTTGATAACAAATTAAATTTTGAGAGAATTTTAAATGTTTGAAATAAATAATATGTAAATATTATGAATGTCAAGTATATATAAATTGCATAGTTCAATTATAAATTAAAGAAAATTTGATGAACCTAGTTTCGAATTCGAATTTCAGTTCACAGGTGTGAAAAATCTGGTTCATGCACCGAATCTTAAGGAGAGGCATTGGTTTAAACAGGTTAAATGATGTTTGGGGTAATGCAAAGCAACTTTTTCAGACCGTAAGCTGCCTTCATAGAAGAAACCTTGTCTGGAGTCTTCTATTAGCTACAGACTTGGCTATACATATGTATAAAGAATAAGTATAGTCGGAATCGGAGTAGTATAAAGTATAAGTATGTTAGAATCGGCTAGCTCGCATCACACTCGTTATATAGGCAATACAAAATGCCCAAATATAGTATTATATCTAATATCAATGGTATTTAAGCTAAACGAAACGAGCGTTAAGTAAAAAAATAATAGAGGATTTGCTCTCGCTTTGTAAAACAAGCTTAAAACTTAACTCCGCATTTTAATTTAAATTTCCATTTTTTAATTAAAAATTGATTTTAGTTGTATGCCACGATATCGTTTTGTAAGAGTGGCTAAAAGTACTTAGCTTAACTATTTTGCAATAGTTTCCCTTAAAGTTGATCGAAGAAACTTTCGCTGCATTTACTTTTACGCTGTTTCACTCCGCCCACTTTTCAAGCCCATTCAAATAGAGAACTGAGAATCAAATTTAAATACCAGCGAATTGTGTAACTTGGCACTCGTCTTCCTTCTTCTTTTTTTTTTGTCAGTTTCCTCCAACTCTCGTTTTCTCCCCCTCCAACACTATCTGTTACCGCCCTTCTTTGTCTCTGTTGTTGTAACTTTGCTGTCCACATTGCTGTTTCCGTGTTTCTTGCCGTGTTGCTGTGTTGGCATTTCATTTAGTGCACAACTTCACATTTGCGTTGCCTGCAATTGCCATTTCCGTTTCCTGAAATTTGCCACTCGTTACACACACACACACACACACACACACACACACACACACACACACACACACACGCGCGCAGAGAGCACGTAGGGGGGCAAGTAGACGGCAGCAATCTACCAGGCAACCGACATTTTCATTTCCATGCTTGGGCGCTTCGCACGAATCAATTATTCATCATCATCGATTAAGTAAGAGCAGCTACCCCCACTTTCCGCGCACCGCCCACCTCTGGCCGCCTGTCTCGTTTTTATTGTTATGATTTTTGCCGCCTGTAATGGCCTTCTCTTGAAGGACTTTGGCCAGCTCGCGCACAGGCGCCGCGAAATCCCGTTTAATGATACCAACCAAAAGCCGAGATTTATATTCATTGCATACTATACACTTGAGAAAAAATAATGTTTCAAAATTTTAGGAAGCTAATCAAAGTCATCTCATATTTAGAAAAAAATACAACAAATTTTAGCTTTTAAACATATATTTTACATATATATATATATACATATATATATATATACTATTAAACTAATTTTTAAAATAAAATTTCTAAAGATATATGGCTTTTTTTAATATTTACTTGTAAATTAAAAATATTTTATTAATATTTGCTTTTTATAGAAAATTATTTTTTAAAAATATAATTTATATATTCTATATTTTTATATACATTTTGTGGTCTTTAGAAAATAAAATTTTGATATTTAGAAAGTTTTTCTTCATTTAAAAAAGATTTTTCTCAATTTAGGAACATGATTCCGCTATTTTTTCTACAAAAATGTTTCAATTTCTGGCTGCGTTTTACTTTTCTGAGTGTAGGAAACAGAGTACTATATATGTATATGCCATATATGCGGCATATGTGCAACTCATATAGATATCTATGCGATACAATACAATACATCCATTGACAATGTCAGTACGTTTGTATCTATATATATATATATATATATATATATATATATATATATATATATACATACATATACATATATGTATGTATGTAAAATGTCTGGCGAGTCCTGTTTCTCTGTTGTTTGGGCCTCTGCTTATTTTGCGCTGTTATCCATTAAATATTTATGAAAATTGCTTTTGCTGCAGTTTTATACACTCCGTTGTCCTTGTCGAGGAGGTCCTTGCTTTGCATGCGCTGCTTTTTGGGCCTGCTTCAGGGGAGGCAGCTGTAAGAGATGGTAGGGGAAGGGGGGTGCACAGGCCAGTAAAACAATAAAGCTTAAGAATTCAATTTCCTAAGAGCTTAAAGCTGCCACATCCTGTTCTTCCTTTTAATGTTTTGCATGTATGTGAGTGTGTGTTTCTGTTTGTGTGTGTGTATTTGATTCTTAGCACACATAAATCCTGGCAAGACATGCGCCTAGATAATCCCACATTATGAAAAGATATGTTACAATAAATATTTTCGCATCAATAGCGAACATTTTGAACAGCACATCATTAAACAGAGAGAACAAAATAATTCTCATCATGATTTATGTGGCAGGGTTAGCAGGGTTTAAATAATATATATATGCTTAAATCCAAGCAAAACTCAGCGAGACAAAACTTTGAAGTGCAATTGAAAGCAAAAGTGGGCCCTAAGAAAGCGAAATGCACAAGAAAACGAAAGGGAAATTACATTAAATGTTGCGGAATATACACTGATAATATAAGTTTAATTAGATGGATACTTAGTACCAACAATATTTGAAGAACAAGCTACATTTGGGGGAACAGCAACCGATGGGTAATTTAGTCCGCTCAAGAGAGCTGTCCGCCTATCAGAGGGGCAATAAATGGGGAAGGGCGATTTATATGATACACACATCAGATCTTTTGTTTGTAGTTTTTAACAAACAGTAAAAACTCTTGATTTTTATCAAGGGTGATAAGATGTATTAATATTTGAAAGGATCCCCAATTGCTAAAAAAATTAAAATGACATAAAACATACCTTAGTATATCAAGGATGTTTGTGTAAAAGCTTCAATTATTGAAAGTTAATTAACAAGGCAGAAAAGAACCAAAGTATAGCAATTATTCATACCTTATAAATTATATTAACAAATTATAAGAAGTCACAATTTGGAAAAACGCTGAAACATGTATTTATTAATTTCTTACTACTTCAACGTACCTTAGAATAAGCCGAGTTCCTTTTCACATAATTACAGCTGCATATCTCCAGATTGATTTATAGTTTTCAAAATATCAGCTTCAGTCGCTTAAAAGCCTCTTTTTGCCGTCATATATCGTAGTTGTCCCTGAACATCTCAGTTTCAGTTTGAATGCGAACTAAACTTGTCCCAGCCACGTATTTGCTATAAAATCACTCACGACATTTGGACCACAAGCAATTGTTTGTTTTTAGGTATTTTGCCCAGCTACACGTAGCTGAGCTGTAAATTTCAATTGAAATTTAAAGCTTTGAAAACACACCTGAGCTGAGTTTATGGCAGGCTAGTGTCCTGATTGAAATGGACCGTGGCAGGTGTGGGGAGCTGGCCGGGGGCAGGTGTGGAGCAGCTTTGGGGCAGGTTTTTCCTGCCAGAAGCTGCACTCATTAGTTGCATGTTCGTGTGCTTAAATCATTTAGAGCTAGACCACACGCCCACAATTCCACACGCCCCCACGCCCACTAAAGACTTGAGCACTTCATGTATTTGCAATATAAATTTGTTAGGTTTTGCTTTTTTTGGCGTTTAATTTTCTTCAGTTTTCTTCTTGGCGGGGGAAATTGCGCATCATAAATTCTTGTGAGGATTTTGGGTACATTTTGAGTAACGGTACTTAATAAACTCGCATCATTTTCCCATTTGGCGCTCGCACTTCATTTCTTGTCTTCCTGCCACGCCGCCCCGTAACCTCTGCCGCCGCCCCCTGCCAATGCTGTTGCTCCTGTTGTTGCCCCAAATTACCTGTCATTTCGAAATTATGATACCAGAATCGTTGCCTCTGCCGTTGACGTTGCTTTCCGGCATCCTTCCTACCTCTCAGGGGATTTTTTATTTTTTTTATTATATGTTTCATGTGGGGTAGCGGGCGGTAGGGCACCTAATTTTATATGCCTCGCGCATATAACTCAAACTAATGCCGCCTGCGGCTGTATCGCAAAACCTTATGCGCATTTTCCGATTGTAATCTGTAAGCAACATACTTAACCGTTAATAAACGTTCGGCTCGGCAGTCGCTCCCCTCACCCAAACTGAAAATACCTAGTCAGCTATATAGTTGTATATCCTTATATATCGCTCATTTGATATGACAAGCTGACAACTTGATGACATCGCCTTGAAGTGGACATTTTTGAAAAATGCCAAGAGAGCGGGGGAAGAAGCAAAAACATAATATGTGAAGTATCTGTTGATGGCAAAAGTTAATATTGGGATTTGCTTGACTTCAAACTGACAGCTGCCCATGCCGAAGAATAACTAAAGCAATATGGAGGCTTGCGAGCGAAGCAAATGCCATAAATAGAAATGCTTTCATATATAAGCTCTTGTGGATTTTCGATTGCTTTGATTAGCTTAACTAAACAGTTTGGCCAAAAGCTAAGGAACTGGGTTAGACATAAAAGAAATGCCTCGAAAAAACAACACTATAACTACAGGCCGAATATGAAATACCCTTGCAGGCATATGGCACACGGCTGGCGCAGATATGTGAGCAGCACTGTGACGCTCGCAATTGCAGAGTTTTGGTGAAGATATCTTGAAAAACAGAAAAGTTTGCCATACAAAATCAGATATTGCGAACATTTTTTGCTAGAAATATACATGGCACAGTAGGCAGATGTTGAAAAGATATGACTTGTATATAAGGAGCACGGTGAAACTAATAAAAGCCGGGTTTTTCAGGCAAGAAACGACTCTGATCAATTATTTCTAATTTAGCTATATAATAAAGAGGTCCGATCAGGAGGCCGCCACCCATATATGTATTGCCTGAACATTAAAGACCATGTTAATGCTGATCAAGAATATTAATACTTGGTTAAAGATATATACCGTGGGGTCGAAGATGTTTTTCTATAAATTCGTTGTTTGGTCCAAGATATCTCCTTCTTCATAGAGTCGAAGATGTCTCATCCTATGAATTATTTCTTTGGTTGAAAGATTTCTCCTTTTCATATATAAACTTTTATATACTTAAGTCGAGTACGTCTTTATGCTTAATATTATCATACCCTTGTTCTATGACAGAAGTACGAAGAGCCCATTAATACATACTCTTATCAAGATGAGCTCAAAATTGAGAAATACCAATGGCTAGTCGGCGACTTCCCGCTTCAAAAATATGCAACACAAACAATTATCAACATTCTACAAAGTAGATTTTAATAAACCTACACGAATTTCGTTACATGCAAGCCGAAATAAAAAAAAACCAACAATTTCGCATAGAATGCTCTTAAGAGCTAAACAACTTCTCAATACCTTGCGACAGGGCGCGAAAACTACGCCCCAAACGCCTCAGCAGCAGCACGCTACAGATGAAGATCATGCTACACTTCATGAACTCTCCGGCAGTGGGATCGTTGCATAGAAAGTAGAACCAGTGTTTGGGTCGCAGGCGATACCATGGTAACATTTTAATTTATTTATTTGATGAAAAAATTTGAAACGGTTTTCTGCAGTTGAAATAACTTGAATTTATATGGAAAACGATGGGTTTACAGACTTACCACAATGTATTTAATACTTAGAGCTTTTCAAAACTTTAATAGGTTCAGGCATACATTAAATTTGATGTAAGAAAATTTGAACACTGGGTTTTCAGGCTCTCAACATTTTGAGTTGTTTTGCAAATACGATAATATTGTAAGATTTAACTATCCGAAAAAAGTTTAAGCCTAAGCACTGTGTTTGCTTTAAGCAAAGTATTTACAAAACATGGTGCTAAGAGAAAAGAGAAATTGATGAATTTCCGAAGAGGAAATTCAATAAAGCACATTGTAGACTGCTTTGAGCAAAACAGAACAGGAAACAAAAGGGAGTACAAGTTCTTGAAAACATCTAAAAATGTTTACAAACACGAATGCAAAGAGGATAGAGAAATTGATAGTTCTGAGGAGAAAATTCAGTAAAGCACATTTTATACCACTTTAAGCAAAATGTTAACGAACTGGAAAGAAAGAGGAACTGGCTACTGAGAGTGGGATATGATTGTCGCCTTATCTTTTTGTCGCATTCGTAAACGTTTTACTGGCAGCATGTGTACACAATCTATGTACAATTGCTCGTGCGATGGTATTGTAATATAAATTTATAAAAATAATTATATCTGTGCTAGTATATCTTTTTTTTTTGTAGTTCATATGATAACAATCAAGTAAAACGCATGTTTATGCAAATATTTTGTTGTCAGTCACTTGCATTTTCGACAAAAGAATTTGGCTTTTCTTACAATTTCGATGGCAAGCAACCGTATCGAAGACATTTTGCCAAGCATGACAAACAAATGTGCGAGAACCCCCCTCAAAAAGACAAATGTCGAGCGTTTGATATGCTCAGAAAGCTGGCACTCAAAAGTGTTGATTTAAAATGTTCAACAAACTTGTTAATTAGCAAAAAATACGTGAATTTATTATATAAAATGACCAAAGCATAAGACTAGAGTCAAAGGAATTTCATAGAATATAATACTAGACAAATTTTAAGAGTTAATACAAAATAATTGATTATGATTATTATTTAATGGAGCTGCTGAAGTTCTTCTCATTGCTCAAGCACTGATTGCAAATGGTGCAGAAGATTTGCTGTAAATACAAAATTATTATTTACCGCTCTATGTTCGAAAGTTTTGATCTTACAGGAATGGAGGAGGAACGCGCTATCGAGCCGCCCGCTTGCGAGGAGCCCGTGCACTCGAAATGCCGCAGCCAGGATTTGATGACATTTGTGGGGGGTATCTGATAAATGCTAAACTGTTTCTTAAACATTCGCTGTGCTGTGCTTATGGAATCGTTATTTCTATAATAGGCGCGAATTATGAACGCCCGATGCACGCCCGTCCACTGATCCATTGCGACTGGCAATACCAAGTTCTACGGCTATGCAATATTTTTGCTTGAACTGCAAACCTTGACGGCATTTCCGGTTCATGAGTGACATTAAAAAAGTGCAGAAATATGAATATTTCTCAACAAAAATTTAATTGGTCATCTGCAGCGTCAGATGCGTTTATTCTAAATTTATAACGCGCGGCTTACGCGACGTATGAGCAATGCGCGATTCTGTATTTAATTTTTTTTTTTGGGAAATTTTTGTGGGCGTCTTTTCAATTTTTAAGTGCAAATTGTAAATAGTCTTTTTGCTCCGCCCCCTGCTCAATCTCTCTGTCTGCCCATCAATCAATCTAACAAAGTCATCATCATTACGCTTCATCAGCACACACCCATCAAAGGTGGGGGGTGGTGGGAGGCGTGGCATCTAAATCTACAAACTTGAACTCATTTAAAGTTTCGCTACAACTTAAATCCTCTTTGGCATTTGGCCATCATGTCAGTAGTTGGCCATCGCCAAAGTCTTTAAGCGTTTTCTCTTTTTTTTTTTTTTTGTTGTTGTCATTCTTTGTGTATATACCCTATATTATGGGGTGGCTAACAAAAAGATTGATGAGCTGTTGAGGTTATTTTTACCAAAAAAATTAAGTAACTAAGGTAAATAATTTATTGAGCTCTAGCCACATTTTTTTGTCTAACTGTTATAGCCCCTAAAGATTTATAGAGTGCATTTTAACTGCATAAATAGGGCTTGAATAAAATATACCTTGGATTGTATGTTTTTAGAAAGTTTTAAGATCTATATCGATGAGCTTTATTTGAAATTTCGAATTCGCTTCAATCTTTTATATATTCTGTTATCGTCACACTGTTAACTTTTACGTAACATAGGCAACATTTACATTTTCTTTGTTGATTTTTTCTTGAATACTCTCTACAATAGATTATATATTGTATAAATTTGTTAGAGTTTTTAAGATCTATAATGATACGTTTTATTTAAAAATTTGCATCTAATATATCATTCAAAACTCGCTACATACAGTTCTCTATTCTGTTAAAATCACTGTTAACTTTTGCATAACATGAGCAACATTTACATATCTTTAACATGAAAAACATGTATGTTATTCCAAGAGCTGTTAATGCCTGCTTAAAGCTGAAAGGTCATAGAAATAAGCACAGGAATTCCTGATTCACTTATTTGCAATAATTTAAAAACTTATTACACTCTCAACTTTATCATTATCATTATCATATTAACATAATTCATAATAAAAATTTTGAATACTTATGTGAGAGCATTTGTGATTCGTCTTGCCACATGAAAAAAAGTCATTTTTAGCTCTGGCTTCGGTTTTCTCATTCATTCTCTTTTTATTCCGCCATTTTGCTGGACCATCGAGCACGTATCTGCAATACAATGCACGGAGCCAGCGTATAGATACATAGATACAGATACAATTATGTAGTCTCTGTTGTTGCAGCACGAGTGTTTGTTATTGTTTTTTTTTTTTACTGTTTTTGTTGTTGTTTATTTTTTCTTTTGTTTATGGTGCAAGTTAGCAAATGCTGCTGTCGTTTTGGCGTTTATACAGTTAGCCAGACAGACAGCCAGTCCGGGGCCCAGCTCCCATCCTATCAACTGCAGCACAGCTATCCATCCATCCACAGCACGTCCAACCAGGCAGGCGTCCATTCGGGCGTGTGTGTGAGCGCGCGCGAGGCCTTTTCCTTCTCTTCTCCCATTTTCATTTTTTTTTTTTGCTGGTGTCTGCCTGTCATTTTGACACCTTCATTTGCTGCGAACATTCAGCCAGCGTCAGAGTCAGAGTCAGGTCCGTGATTCTGTTAACTTTCTTTTTTTTTCGTTGGTAGAATTGTGTGTGTTGCTGTTTGTGTGTGTGCGTGTATTTGAGAGTGTAATTTTGGGTGAAATTTCTTTTAAAGTTTTTTTGTGCCCTGCATGATTTTTGTTTTCGTTGCATTTTTAAGTTTGGATAATACCCTGCAATAACTCAACCTCTATGTTGATAATTATATATGTAATATCTATATTAATCCACATTTTCTATAAATTATAATATTACATATTAATCTACTATTATTTTCAACATTATTTATTAGTAAATAAAATTGTTTGAATTATTAAAATTAAAAATGAAACAATTTTGTTGTAATATATTTTGTTGCTACTTGTTTTATTTAAATTTTTTTTATTTTTAATATATTTGTTCTATTTATTCTATTTTAATTATATTTTTAATGTATATTATGTATGTTATTTTTTTGCCTATGATCGACCGGCAATTTTGACTATAACATGACAGGCATGATATATATATAGTCACGTTTTATCAAATGGACAAAGTTGAAGTTAAATTTATTTTCTATATTTCTTTTATATTTCTGTTGTCCCTCACAAAACTTCGAGTTCTTTAACTATATTTGACCTCTAATTGTTTTCAATTTCATTGTACAATTTATATCTGTACTGAATAAAATATAATATAATATTGATATTTATTTATTATTTATATTATTTATTATTTTTATTAAAGGTCCTGAAAGCAAATATCCTATTATGGACAGTCTTTGTTAAGTGAAGAATATGCAGATATAAATATTTTATAATTATGATGAGTTTTTTTTAATAATATTTTTATGAGTCTGACTAAAATTTTAAAAGCAGCGTCTAAATATTTTTCATTAAAAGATATAAGGATTAATACGAAAAATATTGTCTCTCAATTAGAGCTTATATATATAATATATATAATTTTATAATTAATATTAAGATAATATTTCTTTATTTTTTTACATTTTTGTTTTTAATGATAATCTCTTTCTATATGCTTTTTTTTAGCATGCTTTATTTACCCTAAAAAGTGTAATTCTTTTTGTTTTTATTCTCCTTCGCATCCCATTTTAAACGATTCCTAATACCTATTGACTCACCCAAATGCTTTTGTCTGTTTATTCAAATGCCGCTGCTTAACTAACTTTAAAACTTACCAAACTGGCAAGTACTATTTGCATGCTTTCATTTTTGCTTTGCTTTGGCTTTTGATTTTGCCAACTTGACTGTCATATAAGCTGCCTAAACCCATAAGCCCCATTGCAGCATTACGTTGCCGAAACTTTCATGCAACAGCAGCAGCAGCGGCAGCGGCAGCAACAGCGGCAATAAAAAGCTGCAGGAAAAAGAAATCTGTAAAAGGCAACAATGCCAAGACAAATGATCCAATGGCTGTCTGACTGCACTTTAGCCATGCCACCCCCACATATTCCTTGCACAGCAAGGAGTCCAGCACCAAAAAGGCAAAATAAAAAACGAAATATAGTCAAATATATTTGGTTATGTGTGACTGAGTGTGCGTGTGTGTATAGCGGGGGCAAAGCTGTCTCAATTTTTGGGTTAGCGCACATTTCTGCATGTAAAGTTGGCGGATTTTTCACCCAATTCTTAAGAATTTTCGTTTGCCTTATACCCTATATACAACAAATGGTTTAAGAGTATATCCTAAAGTTGGGCAAATAGTCAAATCAAGCTCATAAAAGCCCTTAATGGTTATTTAAAGTACTGTAGATTACCAAAAATAATGGAGCTGATATTTTTCTGCATTTTTTTTTCCGGTTTATAAGAGCTAGAGACATAATACTTGGTATGTGGGATCTATGCTATATATAGTTCACATATATTTAAAATTTAGACATTTATCCAGTTTTTTTCTGTTATATATATACGACTTTCTCCGTTATTCTCCTCCCATTGAACTCAAGTATATTTGGTATGTCGGATCTTTAATACACTATGTAATCATAAGAAGCACAGACATATTGGGGGATCTCTGCTTTACATTGATCAAGTATATATAACATTTTGGAATGTCCTGCGTTTTTCTGCTTCCAGAAAGCTCAGGGAGTCGAGACATGGTATGTCGGATTTATATTCTACATAAGATTAAGTATATGAATAATTTTGGATTTTTATCCGCTTTTCCTCTCCCGTTGAGCTAAGAGATTAGAAGAGCGATAGAGAAAATAAATTGTATCTGCTTTATACAAAGATCAAATATATTTAAAATATTGGGGGATTTCTCCTCACATATAAGCTAGCGACATCATTTTTGTTGGGTAGCATCTGTATTCTGTTATTTTTTCTGATTTCTCCTTTTATTGAACTCAGATTATAAAAGCGAGATGCATCGAATTTTGTTTGTATAAACTTAGGGAATTTGTCCTTAGACTTTTTACAGGGTATCTGCCAGTCAATTATTCAGATTTCTTCATTTTTTCTTGAGTTATTTTTTTGCTCCGTGCTTGTCCATGTCAAAGCTGCTGTTGCTACTGACGATGATGATGACAAAGGGCAAAGCAAAAGAGTAACAAGGAACTGGGTCAAGACTTTATTGTTTGTCTTGGAACAAGTCAGACAAAACCAGAGTCAGAGCCGGAGCCAGGGTGTCAGAGCTGGCGGCTGAGGCGGCCAAGAAAGGGCTGGCTGGCTTCACGCTTCACACTTTACCTATGTCCAGTTGGTCATTTGAAGCGGCAGAATATTAAATTCTTGAAGCATTGTTCAGTTTGCGAAATTAGCCGATGAAAGTTAATATGAAATTTAGCATAGCTGAAACCAAAGAAGGTCATTACTCAAGGGGTATGTGTGTGCGGGGAGGCGGGCGGTGTGTGTGTGTGTACATCGCAGGACTGTGGCACGCCTTGCCGGACGTTTTCATAAACGTTTCACTTTCCGGCAACGCCACAGATAAACATGCACATACTCACACACACCCACGCCCACTCACCCCACACACACACACACACACATGTGCAGCTGGTATTTCAAGGAGTTTCAGCTGTAAATCTGACAAAACAGGATACTAAGCTGACGCTGCAGCGCAACGGAAACGGATGCTGCGCTGCTCGATGTGTACCAAGTGTGGTTCGGAGGCTGGGCGTAAGGCGTTGATAGCAGCAGCTTATCAGCTACAGCTACAGCTACCCACAATAAGGCTTGGGGGTCTGTTGGCATGCCTTAGTGCTAGATCCAGCATTACCAGCCCACCAGCCAACCTTCCCTCCCGCTCAGCACAGATCCACTCATCATATTCAGCCATTTAAAGGTGCATTAGATTTTGCATTTGCTTGTAAGGGGGTCGGGGCAGAGAGAGTGAGTAAGGGGGGGCTGACTGCTGTTGGGGCTTGCACTTAAAAGTCAAGTGAAAGTTGCCGATTTGGGTTAGCAAAATAAGCTTAAGCTTTTTGCACTCGCACGACTTAAGTTTATTATTTAAAGCTCGAACCATGTGAACATGTGGCGTAAATTGTTGGAAAATAAACCAAAAACTGCTGTTTGTTACATCGCATAAGAGAAAAGTCAAGGAAAAATTGTTGCTGCAGTGCATCAAAATCGAAATATCTGACATAAGCTACAAATTTTACAATTATTTAAAGACACTAATATGTATAATATGCAAGAAGTTTTAAGGTCCGCATTCTTTTCTTATTTAACTATATCTTAAGCTGAAAAGTAAGTTCGTTTTTTTATCGAAACTCGTAGTTTGTCGATGACTTATCGAAAGAAATGTTAATGTAAGAGGAAGACCTAATGAAGTTAATCGTTAATCGGCCGTTCTTTTTTTTAAGCATAAAGTTCCCCTTTTTTATGCATTAAGAGCTTCTGCTGTTTTCACTGATGACATTGTTGAATGTTCAAAATACACATGTTCTTTTTGAAGAATCTAGAGATTTCAATCAAAACATCGAAAAGTTTTAAACAAACATCGGTAAAAGTAATAAAGACCTATCGATTGATGCTTATATGAATACATATCTTACTTATATTGAAGAAACGACAGGTCATGTTTATTATATTTAAATAATAAACTAAAGTTTATTGCAAGGATAATTACGCTTGTAACAATATTATGCGTAGGCTTAGTTATTTTGTCATAGCTATAATAATCGATAAATTACATTTGTGTTTTTCAGTAACAGAGTCTCATTGCTTTATTTATGTTTGTATCGAATTTAGATGTGAAATAATTTTAAAAATTCATCATGTGATAGAGTATTCAAAGGTGCTCTTGCTTTTGAAAATCGTTTGGTTGTATGTGTTCTGGTTCGCCTTGGAATACAATCTATAAATACTTGTATATGATTCGGTGGGCAGGCCTTCAGAGCAGCTGCAACGGCAAAAGTAAAGAACAGAAAGAATGTGACTTTCATGTTGTGGCACAAGACAATACAGAAGAAACTAAAGAAACTGTCTTCAAAGAATACGTTTTAAAAAATAAAAAAACTTGACATGCTTGAGAAGCTAGTGAAATTTCCATAGCTAATCAGATTTTGCGCCCAAGTGTGATTTACCTGATGATATAATAGAAGTATTTCCCCCTTAAAAATTTCCTTAATCTTATTTGATATGTACAGTCTGCATTTATATCCTCAAAGTTGGGGATACTTTATTTTATAGAAGTAGACTACTTTAATTTCCCGGAACACTCATTCATATTGTACCCAAAATACATATTGAGTGTAAACAGCGTATCTTAATTTCAAGAATTTACTTTCAACTATTTCTAGCTATATCCCAATTTAAGCTTCCATTGCTTTTCCAGCAGGTTTTTGGCTGTGTTGCTTTGATGGGCAATGCATGACAATTTGTATAAGATTGAGTGAACACCAATCCTCCTAGAAATATGAGCTACGAAAAAGCCGATTATCTACCGTTTTATTGACTAATTTGTTGACACTTCGCTTTAGCTTTTTAACTTTGTATAAACTTACTAAACATTAAGTATTAAGTCTTGTACTTTGATTTTTATACCCTGAACCCATTAAAAATGGGTATAAGGGTATATTGTATTTGTGCAAAATCCAAATGTATGTAACAAGCAGAAGGAAGCATCTCCGACCCCATAAAGTATATATATTCTTGATCAGCATCAATAGCCGAGTCGATCTAGCCATGTCCGTCCGTCCGTCCGTATGTATGAACGCAAGGATCTCAGAACCTTTAAAAGCTAGAGACTTGAAATTTAGTTGTAGGTGCTCCTAGTTCTTGCGCAGATCGAGTTTGTTTTCGATAATCGATAACTTACTCCGTTTCCAAGCAATCGATAAAAATCGATATCGATATCCTGTTTTTTGAGCTAGAGTCACCAAACTTGACATATGGCTTCTAAAATATAATATATATATATATATGCATTTGATGTTGGAAGAAGAGGGTTCAGGGTATCCCCTAGTCGGGAGCTCCCGACTAGAACCTCTTACTTATTTATTGTTCAATTTTAACCTATATCTATGCAAGTACGCGGCTTGGGAAATCTTTCTTCTGCAAATCCTGTTTGCCAGTATATGAGGGTGAACAGAGTGACAGGCCACGTAGCTGGTGGACTGTGATCCTAGAAGATCGTTGCGGAATTATTAAGATTCCCCATTAGTTAGTCTGAGAACTTTGGTCTAGAGGAAGAATTTTTCTAATGCTATTTGCTGCTCTTCCGAAGAATTAGCTGGCATAGAACCAAACTGGGAACAAGAAAACTTCGTTGCTCAGAAAAAACATGTTGTTTCCCTTAAGGAGCCATCTTATTTCGTTTCGTTTTTATCGTAACTATGGTAGACTATTGTGATTTGCATTCTCCATGTGAGATGACGATCAAGATGGAATCCAGAGTAGTAAGTTCTATATATAAGCCCAATGCTATACGAATTATATGTGGAACTATCTTAAACAAATTTGCTTTAAATAGCGTGTAAAGAATCCTTGAAAACGAGTTTAAACTATCTTAAAGAACTTTCTTCCTCGCTTACTATATCTACATTTCTTTCTACTCTTTTGAAAACTATTTTGTTGATATTCTGCATTTAAAGCTTTATATAAATCTCAAAGCATTATGAACTATCTTATACTAATTCGACTGGATGTAGGTGTAAAAGAAGTAGCTTAAGCCATATTAAGCAACTCTTTTTATCTCCTCTCTTCTCTCTATTTCTTGCTACTCTTTTAAAAACTATAAAATGGTCTTATTTAATAGCTATATATAAAGTTCAATGTAATATGAACTATAATTGGCGCTTTCTAAACCTAATTCGAATGGGAAAAAGTGTAAAATCCTTTAAAACAAGTGTAAACCATCTTAATCAAATCTCTTCCCTCCTCGCTCTCTCTCCATTTACTTTTAGTCTTTTAAAAACAATCAAATGTTCTGCTTTTACAGCTATTTATGCTCAATGCAATATGAACTTTATATGAAACTTTCTTAATCTAATTAGATTCGAATTTAAACTAGCTTAAACCATCTTAAGCAACTCTATTTCTCGTTCCTTCTCTCTCCATAAGATTCTACTATTCTAAATAGCATGAAACCTTTTGCTTTTATATATGAAATTCGATGTAATATGAAGTATATATGGAACTATATTAAACTAATTCGATTAAACTAAGGTAGACTAAAATGCTTCAAGCCTTGTTTAAGACTAGTTTAATGTTAAACAAGTAAGAAGTTCTAGTCGGGAGCTCCCGACTAGGGGATACCCTGAACCCTCTTCTTCCATCATCAAATGCATATATATTCTATTTTAGAAGCTATATGTCAAGTTTGGTGACTCTAGCTCTTATTATTTACCAGAATTGCCCAAAAAACAGGATATCGATATCGATCTTATCGATTACTTGGAAACGGAGTAAGTTATCGATTATCGGAAACAAATTCAATCTGCGCGGGAACTAGGAGCATATACATCTAAAATTTCGAGTCTCTAGCTCTTATAGGTTCTCAGATCCTTGCGTTCATACATACGGACGGACGGACGGACGAACAGACAGACGGACATGGCTAGATCGTTACATAAATTTGGACTTCGCACAAATACAATATACCCTTATACCCATTTTTAATGGGTTCAGGGTATAAAAACTCTCTTCCTCGCTGCTTCTCTCTCCATTTCTTCTCTAAACACTATGAAACTTTCTGTTTTTATAGCGCTAATCTCTAAAACGACACAGAGCTGCTTGCTATGCAACTGCTCAATATCTCAATATCTAACAAGTGCGCGCACAAAAGTATGTTTGCTATGGCTAAGAAATCTGCTTGATACCATATTATTTGTATTACTTTTAATTGTATGCCATAACAAAGAGGAAGAAGGAGAAGAAGAAGACATCATGGAATGCAATCTGCAACAAGTGTGGCAACTATGGCAACATCAACATATTTTCCATCGATGGGTGCATTCGAGCGTTGCACACACGCGCACACACACGCGCACACACACGCACACACACACACGCACACACACACGCACACGCAACGCGTACACACAACTAAATCCATATTTTATGATGCAAACATTGGCAAAGAGTTCTGCTCCAATTGCCAAAGGGTGGACCTAAGCTTTGAAATACGCGACTTAAAAATACCCTGTAAAAAGTTCTTTAATTGTGTAGGGGTCACTGTTCTTACTTAAAAAACGAACAATTTGGCACTCGACTAAACTAAGGGCTATAAAATAAGTCTAATTAGCAACTAGTTTCAATAGTAAGTAGTGTTAATGAACTTCTGCTGAACTACTTCCGTAAATAGAACTAGTTTAGAAATTGAACTAGCAAATACCTTATACCTTAGCATATTTTACCCGAAAATTCCCCTTAAATAATACCCTTTAAGTTATCTTACTTTACCCAAAATTCCCCCAAAATAATACCAAATATACTACAATACTACCTATACTACAATTTATTTTCAAAATTTTCCCCTCAAATATTGCCAAGTACCCTGTACCCTAAAATAATAACAAATACCCTGTACTTTACCTCGTTTAACCTAAAAATTCCCCTTAAATATAAGCAAATACCCTGACTTAATACCTCGATTTAATGAAATCGTCACGGCCTTCAATTATACAGAATTAAAGGCGGAAGAGAGTTCTATTCTATAAGTAATGCTAAATTCTCCCTTTGGGGCAGAAAATATCACTCACTATTCTTCCAGGATTCAATTCAGTTCGTCGATTTCTTATATCAAATGCAAATAAGTTGTATAAATAATAATCAAAATATTTTAATTTATATATTACATATTATTTATATTAAATATATATATATAATATATATATTATGACGATCATTTTATAGGGCGATTAACTCAAAATTATTTCATTACCTTAAATAATGTTTAATTGATCACAAATTATGAAAAGAACGATATATAAAAATATGATAAAATTAAAGATCTTCAAAAAGATGTAAAATAAAATAATATGTATTTACGAATAGTTCCAAAATCTACATGCTGAATCTAGAGGTAAAATCCTGACAAGAATTGCATTGAGTCTGAAAATCTCTTCAAAAATTAGAAGAAAAATCCATTTGCGAATATTCTCAAAACTGACTTTTTAGAGGTAAGCCCGTGACAAAAGTTGCATAAAATCTAAAATTCTCGGAAGTTGTGGCAAAGTTATAAAAGTTTAAAGAAAACATCATAGGCTGTTTCCGAAAAGCCTGTTGCTCAGTTATTTAAATAGACTTGATACACCCATGACGATAGGTTTTGCCTGCAGGGTATAGGCCAGAAGCTAGTCGTAGCCCACGCTTGTTACCAATGCTTGGCCACGCCCACGCATGCAGAGAAGCATCCACCCCCACACCCACACATAACACACGCACACATAGACTAAATAGTTTATGTTGTTTACCAGGCGACTTGCAGCAGTTGCTGTTGTTGTTGTTGTTGTTGTTGTCGCTGTTGCTGTTGCTGTTGTCCTGCACTTTGGCATTAAGCAAAGCGCCTGAGCCATGGACAGGCACGAGCGAAAGGATGCCAATGCCAAGCGGCGAGGATTGAAGTGGAAAACACGTAACCGTCGCCATCGAGCGGCATTCATGTGTATATGCGACTTAAGAGCGCAGGGAAAGAGGGTGAGGTAGGCAGACCCTCGGACATGTCCTGCTATTTGACTGCCCCGGTTACCATTGTTATCCAGCAGTCTCCCACGCGCTTACTACCCGCATCTTAAATCTAATATATAAGGAGAAGAAGAAAAGTATGCTCAATTTTTCTGTTATTTTTAGTGTTGCACATTTGATAAGAGCAGCTGGGGAAGCGTTAATGCAGTTCTTTGACACAGTCAAAGATTGAAAAAACTCACAATTCTTCTAGCAAAATCACCAAAATTAACATCAAATAAAAGTCTATGTATAATAATTAACTTTTCCCGTTTAATATTTTGCGCAACACACCTTCTTTTAATTTTCTTTAACTTATTATATTTACATTTTTGTTGAAATTGCCGTCATTCAAAATAACGATAAATGTAATTAACACGCCAACATTGCCTGTTAAAGTTAACAGTCCCACTGTTGTTTATGCTGTTCAGCTGTTGTTTAACAGCGTACTGTTAAATTATCTAAGGCAACTGTTAAATGCGATTGCATGAAAATGCAACGAGTTGAGAGCTGCACAAGCACATTTTTTGTTGTTGTTGCGCGTGGTGAACGAGAGAAGTGTAAGAGAAATGTGCATGAAACGTGAAGAGCAACGCAAAATTCATGCGCTCTTAGCTGCTGAACTGACAATCAGTCCATTTATCGATAAAATGCTTAAGGAAATTTACATAAGCAGAAATAATAAAAATATATTTGTTATTTTATGCGAATCTAATAACTTAATTTGAATATAAATTTTATTAATTTAATTTATTTTCAATATTTGCTTAAATTATTTACCTTTCGATTAATAAGCAATGTTAATAAAATAAGTTAGAATAACATAACAAATACCATGACAAGTCAAATGTTAAAATACATCTGATATATTTCCACATGCAACATGTTCGACAGCCTTTGCCCACTGTGCGCGATTTTGCCAGTCACAAACAACAAAACCAACGCATTGAGCACAGCGCGCACACACACAAGCATGAAATACATATATTCATATGTTTATGTACATTGAAACGACGACGCTCTGGCGCGCTCATTACAGCGCTGAGTGGGAGAGTGGGAGCGAGAGCGAGCACGTTTCATTTGCGCGCTCTGGTTACGCTCTCAGCAACAGTAGGCAACAGCACACTTGCGTTGCGAGCGAGTTTGCGAGTTTGTGTGCTTGATCCGTTCCTTTGACTGTGCGAGGTGCGCACGCTTGTAAGAGAGCGTTCGTTTACACGAACACATGCCGGACTGCTCGCACACTATGTGGCAAATGTGGTTTCTTACTGCAGAGCACGCCGCTCATTTTCTCAGTACGAATTGAGACACTGTGGCGCACGGTTGAAAACCTTTTAGTAGCAGCAGAAAAGCGCACCCGAAACCAAATCCAACTAAATAACAGCAACGAGAGACGGCAATTTGTGTATTGTTATAATTGTATTGTGCAATAACGCAGTAGAAAATACTAGCGTGCGTGTGTTCGTGCATTTTGCATATAGCCATCAATTTAAATTAAAAACTTTTTTGGGCTCAATTAAATACTTCCGCGCGTCGTCGTTGTCGTCGCCGCGCCAGTTTTTCCATTGCGTGCGCTGTATTCGCTCTCTCGCCCCGCCGCATTGACGTCTACGCCACATATATACACACACACACACTCGCACACAAACAGACCAGACACACACATACATATACACATAACAAACTCTCAAACTCGATTGTTGCTGCTCTCGTTCTCGCAACACTCTCGCTGCTTTTTAGTGCCAACTATCTCTGTCATTTGTGTCACTGCCTTTGCTCAGTTTCTGTCTCTGTCTCTGTCTGGCCGCCACATTCGTTTTGTTTGTGTTGTATTAAAAAAGGGCCGCTGAGAAGTAAGCAGCAAGCGGACAGACGCACGCGATAGCAGTAACAAAACAACAGAAAATAATCGTTTGCATGCGAATTTAGACAACAGAAAGTCAAATAATAAACTATTTTCGTGCTAATTCTAATCGAAGTGCAGCAGCAATACAATTTGGAGTAAGAAAAATAAAGAAAACAAGCCAAAAACAAGGTAAGCAGAAAAGCCGACGCCTAATGGGTGAAAGTGTTATTTTACCGTTTCAGTGTGCTGTGCCTGCACTTGCATTGCATTGCATTGTATACATATTCATTTGTGTTCATTATCGTGTGTATATACATGTGTAATTGCGTGTGTGTGTGACGTGTGCTTTGTGCGTTTGCAAAAACCATTGCAAATTTGTAGCTTTCTTAGCGCGTCGTTTGCTTTGCTGTTTTGCTTCGCACCAGCAGCAGCAGCAGCAGCAACAACAAAGCCTAACCGGTAGGTGCTGCTTTGCCACCCACGAAATAGCCAAACAAAAAGGGCAGCATAAAAAAAACGTACAAGGTACTTTTACTCTTGCGGCTGCCTGCCTGTCCGCCACGTACTCTCCAGGCTTACGCTCTGGCCAGCGTTTATTCCCTCTCGCTCTAGCACTTACTGTTATCCTCTCTCAGTGCAACCCCTATCAAAACGTGTGCAGCTGCTGCTGACGCTGCCGCGGCTTTTGCTGCCTAACGGCTACCTGTGCGACGTGCGTGTATGTTGGGCTCTCTTTTGCTGCCAACGTCGCTGCCGGCGTTGACGCTTCGTGTGTGTGCCCGCCACTCGCTCGTGTGCTGGCTGCTGTCGCTGCCGCTGTCGCTGCTGCTGCACACGACAAAAGAGCCGACGTTGACGTTTCAACGCTCTCACAGGTTTTCATTTCTTATTTGACCGTCATTCGCCAGCGCGGCGCCGAAGTGTACAACAGCAGAAGTCTTCAATATAACGGATGAAAATTACTTACACACAGCTCCCAATAACAAAAATAAAGAATTATAAAAAAATAAATAAAAATCTTATAAAAAAAAAAAGCGGTTACATTTCGCATACGCATCTGTATGTGTGTGTGTGTGCGTGCGAGAGCAAATACAATTGTCAACTGTCAAAGCCAAATGTAAGTAGGCGCCGTCTAGCGAACTGTCAATTGCAAATGCTCAGAGCCCATTGACAGTTTAAAATTCACAGAGTGCAGGTTTTTCTTTCGCAACGACTCAACAAAAAAAAAAAAAAAAACTTAAAAAAAACACTATGTGCATATAGTTAAAAATTTTACAATTATGTGCTGAGCAACTTAAAAAAAAAATATTTATATATATAAATAATAAATAAACAAATTCTAGCCGTATTATTGAGTGTGAACCAACAAATTGAGAAATTCAACAGTTTCAACTAAATTTGCAAGCAGACAATTTGACAATTTGTGTGCCCTTTTGTTGTCGTTGTTATTTGGCCGCCATTTTCAAAAGCGGTATGCAAAAAATTAAAAAAAAATTAACCAAAAAGAGTGTGAAAAGCGCACGGGGTGCGTGTGTGTGCGTGTGTGCTTGTGCCTAAAAAGTTCATTCGCTTTTCCAGCGCGCGTCGCGCGGCTTTTTGTTTCATTAATGAAAAATCAACCCCCGGCATTTTGGGCCAACGCGCGCCCCCACAAACAAAGTAGAAATCAACAGCAGCGGCAGCGGCAAGCGCTCGTTCTTCATTCTACAGCTTTTCCATTTTCCCGCTTTTCCCGCTTTTCCCCTTAAGGGTTGCAGCAAACGGGCAACGCGGCCAAAGAAACAACTTTTTCAAGTTTACTTGTACGCGATTTTCCGCTGTTAAAGGTTGTCCGCTGGCCGTGTTTCATTTTCATTTCGTTTCCATTTCGCTTTTCCGCCGCACATTCGCCGTTGCTTTTGGCTTTTGCTTATGCTTCTAGCCTGTCACTTGTCAGTCCGTCCGTCCGTCAGTCCGTCCGTCTGTTCGCCTTGTTGCCGTTATCCTTCGAATTCATTTTGACATTTTCGGCCATATTTCTTTTTCTCTTCTTCTTTTCTATAAACGTTGCTGTTTTGCCGGCGCTTTTTGGTTGCTGCTGCTTCTTCTTCTTCAGCTTCACGAGGGTTGTTTCTGCAATTTAAGCGTGTGTGTGTGTGTGTGTGTGTGTGTGCGTGCTTTGTATTTTTGTCTGGTTTATGCCTCTGATTTATGCGCTCGGCTCTCCAATTAGCAAGAATTTCCCATTGTTGCAGCATATTATAATTTGCCAAAAAAAAGAATACAAAAAAAAAAAAAAAAAAACAGCTAAGAACAAATATATAAATATAAATAAATCATACTATATTTAAATTATTATAAAAAGCTTCCATTTGCATTTATAAAATTGTTAAAAAAAAAAAAAACAGATATATATTGCCTGTTCGGTTCATTAAATTCACTTGCAGTGAAAACTCTCTTGAATTGTTAAATGTTAAATAAAAAAATATGCACAATTTTCCAAATTTTTACATATACTATATGCATATTATATTTATGTATATTGGCATGTAAACTTTAGCCTAAAATATATATATGAAAACTTATTCTTTATATCAAAAAGATCTCAAATGAAAAGTTTCACATTTTCTTGCCTACATTTTGTTTCTAACTTCAATTTTGGCTTATTCAATAAAAATATCAACCAATTTATTTTTTGTCTAATTGCTTCCACTTATATTCTGCTTATATTCCATATGCTTATTTATGTTACATAACCAGCTGCATTTTCCATATCTTTCTGGCATATTTTTATTGTTTTAGTGATAAGCAAAAATTTGCGTATTGCCAAGCCAAACGATATGATTGATATGATTGTTGACAATTAAGTGTCTAATTGAGCACACTTTTGTGATAAAAGGAGAATGAGATAATGTAGCCTATATATGACAAATTAGTTCAATTATGTATTGCCATGTCTTAACTTTTCAGTCTCATAAGCAACTTATCCCCTCGAATTTGCCTGCATCCAAAAGTTATGTGAAACTTTTTATAAAATTTTATGTTAGAGCTTCTTTTAAATATGAAAATTTGGATAAGTTTTTAAGAGTTTTCTTATTGTATTAAAGTATTCAAATTTTAAGTTATTCTGTGTTTGAATAAATTCCAGAAATATACATTTTTATTTTATTGAAATAAATAATAATAAATATATATAATAATTAATTCTAATTTTAATTGCGTGCACTGTACAAAATGCAGCTTGGCTTTGATTTGGCATTAAATAAATATTTACTGCATACTTAAATTAATTTCCGTTTGCATTAGAAAGTTTTTCCCGTCGCGATCACCGCAATTTGCATAGAGAATTTTCACTCAATTATTGTATGTTGATTATTTTCTATTATTTGTAATTCACCTGTTTTACTAACCTCTTTTCTCTTTCCTCCCATTTACAGCTGATTGTACAAACACATAACAACAACAAAGAAAGCAAGCGATAAATAAAAAAGAAAATTCGTTCAACACGCAAATTGAAAGTGCAATAAGAAGAAAGAAGAAAAAGAAAAACGTCAAATGCAGTTGAAAGTTCAAGTTGAAGCAAGTGTTTAAAAGGAAAAATAAATCAAACATTCAGATAAATAAATCTCTGAGAAATATTCACAACTCTTCTTCTTCGCCTAAGAAGAGCTTGAAAATCGTGCGCGTTTAAATCAACATTTTAGCAATCATTTTTGTCAACCCTCTCATCAAAATTTTTGTGGAGTCTTTCGTGTCCGGTGCATTCTGTGTTCCGTTCTTCGTTATCAAGTGAGTGCCACACAACAAAAACAAAAGGAAAAACCACACTCTCGACCACACACAGTCACACCCAACACACACACAGACACCCACACAACCAAAAACACAACAACAACTGCGCCTAGAGCAAGGATCATTCCGTGTCCAATAACTAAAGTATCCAGTTTATCCAACAAAAAAGGCTACGGCCCAAAGTAAACGTCAAGATTCTATCGAAAAAAACTCTATTCAGCACGACGGAGGCTTCGCTCAACTTCAACACGGCGACCACAATGCCCTATAACGGTGCTAGCAACGGTAGTGGTGGTGTCGGTGGTGCAGTCGCAGGCAGCAGTGTTACTGGTGGCGGGGCCACCATCGTCGTCAGCGAGGGACCCCAGAATAAAAAGATACGTACCGGTGTTCAGCCCGGAGATAACGACGTCACCATGCATGCTCGGGTGAGTACGATAATAATAAGCTGCCATTTATCGATTAATATCGATTTTTGAAAGGAATAGCCTTTAAATACACCAAACTCACAGTTTTGTACTGACATCAGTTGTCATACATCGGGCAGACATCATAACAACAAACTGGCTTGCTATCGAGAAGTTTGCTCGAAAAACAAGTTATCGATAAATCGCGTTTAAGTTTATGTTATCGATAAAGCTAGTTGAAATCATGTTTTGGTCAAAAGAGTCTGACTTGTCCGATATTTTTATTAAACTACAATCTTCGATCAACATTATGCGATTAATTCAATTAGTTACGAATAATTAAATCGACTTCTTGTTAGACTTTCTTCAGTCTCGACGTTTTAATAAATCGATTTGTAAATGATAAATTTAGTAAATATAATTATTTTTGGTTAAATTACCGTTTTTGCTCGCCATAATACTGCTATAAATTGAATTACTATCGAAATATTCAATATATAGGTTTTTTTTGTCAAATAAAAATTAGAGTAATTTTTATGCTTTGATAAATTAACTTGGTATTTTCACGAAATTTAAATCGTTCTATTTCGATCAATTTATTTTATTGTTAACGATAAGCTGAATCATTTTTGCTATATTTAAATCGAACTGCGGTCTTCGCTCAACATATTGCTATTGTACATTGATTTGATATCGATAAATTAAATCGAAATAATTATTTTTGTTATAAATATTTCTACTTTCTATCTACTTTCTCGATCAACATTCTAAGCTGATTTGTTATCGATATATTAAGTCGATAAGATAATTTATTAATATTTTAAATCGAAATACTTGATTCGCTTTTTTGATTTGCTTCGGTAAATTGATTTGATATATAAATATAAATATAATTTATTTCGTTAAAAATAAATAAGAATTATTTTTTCACTACAATTAAATCGATCTGCGATCAACATTAGGCTTCGATAAATTGCTTTATTATCGATAAATTAAGCGCATGCATATGTGAATAATTCGTATATTTCCATATTATATTAAAACCTTATTGAGTTGTCTTCCAATGTTATCAACACTATATACGTATTTCCCATAGACTCAATCAACCCCAATATATCTAATAATAATTACCTGCGAAAATGCTCAACATGCTCGTGCATTGGCTCCACTTTACCCACCCCTATCGGCGGGCGATTGCAAGGCGCAGACACACATTCCTATCGCATCTATTGGTTTAGTTGGTCTATTCAATCACTTTTTTGGGGGCGAACTCTGAAGGTTCACCCTCACCCCAAAAGTTCAGCCCAGTACCCGCACCCTTCTGCCGCTGGCCAACAGGGGATGGCCAGAAACACAGAGCCAGAATATTCGTGGTAAAGTTTTCGACCGTGGTTGTTGTTGTTGTTGTTGTTTTTTGGGGGTTGAAGTGCAGTTTGCAAGAGGCTCTTAAGGTTATCAGGCAGCGAGTAGTACTTTCCGTACTTGCGACTGTCATATGAATTACATATCATGCAGTCCGCGCAAAGGGTGGACGCCATTTGATTTACATTTCTAACGGTTGCCAAGGACGATGCAACTGTTATGCGTTGTGATAAGTATGTATTTTCTTTATTCATGTTGAAAAAATGGATAGGGGAAATAGTGTAAGAGTTATGATTTTTTACTCTGTCAGAAATAACAATGTAAAGAAAGACGGTGAGACATAAGCTCAGATACAAAATAATATATATATATATAAAGTTAAAAATTAAAAATATATGGTATTTAATAATATGAACTAAGGTTCGAGTGAATTGTGGACAATTACGTAAGCGGTTACGCAACAATTCATACAAAATCGTGTAAAAAAAAAGAATAAAGAATATATTTCAAAGATTCAATTATTACTTTTGAGACGGTTTACGTCCACTTTCGGGCATAACAAAAAGATAAATAGAATATAATATTAAGTTATAATATATGACATGATATAAGGTTCGACTAAATTATTACGCAAATATGCGTAACGTAGCGTGTTACGTAACAATTCATATGAAAGCATGTACAAATATGATTACAGAAAATGTTTCAACGTTTCAGAAATTAATTTCGAGACGGTTAACCTCCATTATGAGTCGAAGTATAAGCTCGGAAACAAAACAATAATTATAAAGTTAAAATATATAATTTCTAATATGCTCTGCGGGTCCGCTAAATTATCAGGAAAAGGTGCATAACGTCATGTGTAGGTAAAAATATATATATGAGCTAATTTAAAAAATGTTTTCAAGAATATATTTCCTATAAAATTATCTTAAGAGTATATTTTCAAATAATATATTTAAATATTTATATAAATATATATTTGTATTACGACACACAAACAAATTTCGAAGACTTAAGTCAGAGAAGTTTTGATAAATGTATCGAAACATCGCTGTCATCATTTTCTTAAAAGTAATCCCAAGTTTTTGAAACTTGAAAAGAAGAACGGGTCATTAAGAAAAGCGCAGACATGTTTGCTATTTTCTAAGCTTATCTAAACAAAATCCATTAAAAATTGTTGCATTTTACAACACTTAAAATATCAATTTGAAGAGCTAGTTTGAGAAAAGTGTTGCAATATATTTGCTATTAAACTTTTTTATTTTAAAATATTGAAAATAAGTTTTTTGTCATTATCTCTGAATCTCAAGACTTGTATCATTTGACCCGCGAGAGCAGCTACAGAGCTCTATAGCATTTAGCCTAGCATGCACTTGCTGCGCATTTCCTTTTCGCAGCTTCTTTTAAAAAAAAAAGTAGATTTTTTGCTGATCCGCCATTTTGTAGGACCTCTTAGGGTCTGTTTAGGCCCTGTAAAACGCTTAACCCGCTGCAAGTGCAGTTAAGCGTGTTGAACTTTGCATGCGTATATATTTTTTTAGCGCATCCGTCGCAGGCCAAGTGCACTTAATCACATAGAAGTGGTGGCCAAAACGGCGGAGCAGGATGCAGGCAGAGAGAGAGAGAGGGAGAGTGGGGAGAGAGAAAGAGACAGAGAGAGAGAGAGAGAGAGAGAGAGAGAGATAGCCTCTTTAGGGGCAACGGCAGGTTGGCAGGTGTCCCATGTTAGCACGTTTTGGGCGACAGACGCGCCGCTTGTCCAAGGCACGTACGCAGCTCGCAGCGCTCGCAGCAAAAGGAAAAGCTTAAACGATGCCAAGTGGCAAGCGGCGTTGCACTGGCCTGGGCCTGAACCTCACAACTGAAGCTTGGCTAAAGCAAAGGGCCAAAGAGCAACATGGCCAAAACTCTTGAAATGACGAGAAGATGCTGCTTCATGTGCTAATTGTGCTGTCAAGTCAAGTGTCTGTGTGTGTGTGTGTGTGTGTGTGTGTGTGTGTGTGTGTGTGTGTGTGTGTGTGTGTGTGTGTGTGTGTGTGTGTGTGTGTGTGTGTGTGTGTGTGTGTGTGTGTGTGTGTGTGTGTGTGTGTGTGTGTGTGTGTGTGTGTGTGTGTGTGTGTGTGTGTGTGTGTGTGTGTGTGTGTGTGTGTGTGTGTGTGTGTGTGTGTGTGTGTGTGTGTGTGTGTGTGTGTGTGTGTGTGTGTGTGTGTGTGTGTGTGTGTGTGTGTGTGTGTGTGTGTGTGTGTGTGTGTGTGTGTGTGTGTGTGTGTGTGTGTGTGTGTGTGTGTGTGTGTGTGTGTGTGTGTGTGTGTGTGTGTGTGTGTGTGTGTGTGTGTGTGTGTGTGTGTGTGTGTGTGTGTGTGTGTGTGTGTGTGTGTGTGTGTGTGTGTGTGTGTGTGTGTGTGTGTGTGTGTGTGTGTGTGTGTGTGTGTGTGTGTGTGTGTGTGTGTGTGTGTGTGTGTGTGTGTGTGTGTGTGTGTGTGTGTGTGTGTGTGTGTGTGTGTGTGTGTGTGTGTGTGTGTGTGTGTGTGTGTGTGTGTGTGTGTGTGTGTGTGTGTGTGTGTGTGGTGTGTGTGTGTGTGTGTGTGTGTGTGTGTGTGTGTGTGTGTGTGTGTGTGTGTGTGTGTGTGGTGTGTGTGTGTGTGTGTGTGTGTGTGTGTGTGTGTGTGTGTGTGTGTGTGTGTGTGTGTGTGTGTGTGTGTGTGTGTGTGTGTGTGTGTGGTGTGTGTGTGTGTGTGTGTGTGTGTGTGTGGTGTGTGTGTGTGTGTGTGTGTGTGTGTGTGTGTGGTGTGTGTGTGTGTGTGTGTGTGTGTGTGTGTGTGTGTGGTGTGTGTGTGTGTGTGTGTGTGTGTGTGTGTGTGTGTGTGTGTGTGTGTGTGTGTGTGTGTGTGTGTGTGTGTGTGTGTGTGTGTGTGTGTGTGTGTGTGTGTGTGTGTGTGTGTGTGGTGTGTGTGTGTGTGTGTGTGTGTGTGTGTGTGTGTGTGTGTGTGTGTGTGTGTGTGTGTGTGTGTGTGTGTGTGTGTGTGTGTGTGTGTGTGTGTGTGTGTGTGTGTGTGTGTGTGTGTGTGTGTGTGTGTGTGTGTGTGTGTGTGTGTGTGTGTGTGTGTGTGTGTGTGTGTGTGTGTGTGTGTGTGTGTGTGTGTGTGTGCGTTGAGCACAGGCGGAAGCAACAGCTCAAATGCCAAATGAGTTGCACACACACACAGAAACACACATGCACACACACACACCATTAGCCTCGTGAAGAGCAAATTTGTTGCATACTTTGCGCGGCCGCCACAGCAACATTTTTCCCTCAGTATGTTTAAGAATTTCCCCACAGCAACAACAACAACAACAACCGATGTAGAAAATATCGTCATATTCATGCCAAAACATTTCGCATCAAATTTCAGCCCAATGTGCCGCGGCCCATTGAACATTTTCTCATTTGGCTTCCACTTCTATTCTATCGCTTTTTTTTTGCTTTTTATTTCTATTATTTTTGTGGCTTTTGCATATATGGGCGGAAAAGTACACACGAAAACAAACAACAACATTTTTATCGGCATGCCGAGATAAGGCGCCGGCGAAAAGCAGACAACACTCTACAATAACAACAACAGCAACAACAACAACATGGAGAGCAACAACAATATCGAAACAATATTTTGCTCTAACAGGCGCCACTAGCAATGGCCACAATCGATTTTTCCAACCCTCAACATGTGGCTTGGCCGGCTCCGGCTCTTGCCATTTGGCTCTCTGTTTCAGTGTCTCTTGCTGACTGAGCTGTGGCCTCTGGTATCTGAATTTGGGCGTCTAAAGGGGCGGGTGGGTCTGTCTGAGTGTTGCAATAGCAACAAATGCGACGACAGACGCCATTTATGAGGAATTTTTAAAAGTTTTGGCAGAGCCAGCAAAGGTCAGGCAACATTTTTCTAAAGAATATGGTTCAAGTTCTCTGGCAAGTTAAATATCGATAAAAATGTATCGAAATGTCGTTAGGGTAGCATTTTCATAAAAGTCCACAGCTTGGCAAAAACTGAAAAAAATAAGCGCTTTTAAGAAGAATGCACAGATATCTATTTTTTAAGTTAATCTAAAGAGAATGCACTATAAAGTGATGTCGGCGATAGTTGCAATTAAAAACACTTAAAATTTCAATATGCAACACTGTCTCGAAAAAAAGTGTTATATAATATTTCCTATTTTTTCTTGCAAGCGCAGACTTATTCATTTTTTAAGCTTATCTAAAGAGAATGCAATAATAATGTATTCATTAAACACGGTAAGCAATAGTTTCATTTTATAACAACTGAAAGAACATTTTGTAACCCTGGCTCGAAAAAAGTGTTGAAAAATATTTGCTGTTTATTTGAATTTTGTTTGTATTAGATCTCTCCTTAGAGAAAGCACAGACATATCTAATTTTTTAGCTTTACACAATGCGGGAGATAGTTGCATTTTGCAACATTTGGAAATTCCTTTTGCAACACTGGCCCGAGAAAAGTTTTGTAAAATAGCAGCTGTTTATTAAACATATGCTGGCATTGCAGCACGAATAGAGGCCCAACACTCAATTGAATGAATTGCAGCACTTATGAAGGCACTGCACAGCACTAAAATCATATATTTGGTTAATCGTTTAAGTTTAAGCACTTTAAAGATTAAAAAACTTGCATTAGGCAATTACAATTATGTAATTCATATAGAAAAGCTTGTGCTCTCTTATTTAAATGAATCCTTTGCCATTTCATGAGGTTGCACGGTGCGGCAGCTGGCTGTCAAAGCTACCAATTTTTGACCGCAGCTTGCAATTTGCTGTTATGCAGATCCGCAGTTGCGCATCCCACGGAACAGCCAATTCCAGTGCACAGCCACCCGCTGCCACGCCCCGTATATGCATAACTCAAGCGGCAGTGGCAGCATCAGCAGCAGAAGGCGACGCCGTTGCGTCTGGCTGCGTGACGCACGCGGCATCAACAGCCATGGCAAATAAATTTTGCACGCTCCCCAGCGCCACAGCGGCAGAGTAGACTGTAAATACACACCAAAACCCGCACCCCGCCCCCCTCATCAGTATGCCGAGCCAGTTGTAGAGATGCCCCCGCCAGACAGTTAAAAATAGATTGCATATTCGTCTGACCGATGTGAAGAGGCAGCATTCGCACTGGGATCTGTGCCTGAGCTTAGTCAGCAACAGCAACTTTGCATTGGGCATGCCGCTTCTCTTCCAGCTTCCACTCCCGGTCTTACTCCACTCGCCTGGATACACCCCCTCCTAATGAAGTTATCATGTGCGAGCGGGTTTTTCGGTGGTGCGTTTCGAGGTCGTTTGCCGGCGGCGGGCGGCAGCTGCTGAAACGCACCCCGTTCGTTTGCACACCATTTTCACAATTTTCCCCATTTGGCTGCAAGCATTTGCCGCTTACCTGGCCTGCATCACAAAACCGCCAAGCACCGCCGCCCAACAACCCACCAAAATGCCGCAAGGTCTTTTGCAAATTATGTGCGTCCAAGGCCTCGGGAACAGTAGCCAGAAATGCATCCGTCATTGGACTCTACTCTATATGCTGGTGTTCCCCTTGTGTCTGCTCCCCACACCACAATTTTCCACTCTTTTTTCTTCTTTTTAATTAAATGCATCGTCCGGACAAGGTCCGGAACTCTGGTGCATTTTTGACCATCATTCGTTATGGGGGGTGGTATTTATTGTGCTGGCAACATTGCGCGAGGGCTGCTTCATAAATATTTATTCAAATTAATTGATATTGAATTAAAGATGTTTTTCTATGCTCATTCTCCACTTTCAAGATTATTTTACTATTTGGAAATGCGTTTATCGCTCTGAGATGTTTTTTTTATATAAATATATAAAGGAAGTAATTAAAAATCCGCAATATGTGATATCTAAGAACAAGAACAAGTAAATCATTACACGATAAATCAAATATCTATTTTACATTCAGACAGTTAAATAATGACATAATTAACAAAAAATTTAATAACTTATTTAATTTATAAATTCAGAAGCTTAAAACAAGTCTTAATTAAATTCTTAAAATGATTGCAACAAATTATAAATATAGGGATTTTTATTTAAAGCTGCCAAAAAACTAATTTTGCAAAAAAATAAACTTCATTTTGAAAATTTCAATTTTTGCTTAAAATTCTTTAAATCCTATTCAAATTCTAAAATTGTTTCAGTCTCTCTTCAAAAGCTTTTAAAATAATATTTACAAAAATGTAAAAAATAATATAAGTTAATTTCTATAGTTTCAACTTCGATTATTAATTACTTTTTTATTCAGGCGTTAAATTGAACTTAATTGTCTCAATCAAATTGTTAAAAACTCAAAAATAATTTTGATCATTATTTAAATTTTTTTTGGAACAAACTTTTAATTTGTTATATATTTTTTTAAGAGTTTAACTATGTGCGCATGAAAAATTTGAAATATTTTTTTATTTGCTGCATTTCGTCGTTTCATTTAACTTTAACCTTTTCTTTTTGGTTCAGACAAGTCTTAATTAAATTGTAAAAATGTTATCAAGTGCTCTCCAAAATAGCTCTAGTTATTATTTAAAAATGTTTGCAGCACTCTTAACTCTTCTGAGGTTATTTTGACTAACTGAATATACCTCGTACTTCTTGTTCTTGGTTTGCCACTCGCTCTTATTAGCAATAATTGATTTTTATTGTCGCTTCATTTCACAAAGTTTTAATTGCTAAAAGTTGTTCGAGTCGAGGGTTGTGCGTAAAAAGGGTGGCTTTGTCTGTGTTAAAACACACACACACACACACACACACACACACACACACACACACACACACACACACACACAAACATACACAAACACACACCTGCACTTAGATATGCAGATTGCACCCTTTTTTGTTGCTTTTTGGCATTGTAATTGAACTAATTGAAATTTGCAGCAGATGACGATGATGATTATTTAAGGCTAAGGCGTTCGTGTGTATCAGCTTAGTTATGAATGAAGTGGCATTAAAGAAAAGACAACCCAGCAGATCTGATGGCAAAGAACTAAGCTGCTTTGGTCTAAGCCAAAAGTGCCGTATGTCAAAGCCAAACAAAAAACCAACTAGCCCAGTTAGTATACGTTTGTTGGCCGGTTAGAGGCTGCTGCTGCTGCTGGGGCAGAGGTAATAAAAGTGTTGGCCAGCTGAGCGTCATCAAATTGCATGCAATTTGTCTTTGATTGTAATAAAGCCCGTATCACATATCTATCCGTAGCTGTGGACAATGCAAAAAATCCCAATTGGAGTCTGTTATATTTGCGGTCAGTTCTGTTGCCAACAATATTTTAGCTGGAATTTCGAACGGGCAATTGTCGACATGACTAACTGATTGCTGTTCTCTTTTGTATCGATGTCTGATTGCATTTTCCTTTTCTTGTTGTTGCAGTTGCTGCTGTTTTCTACAGTTGCTTTGGTCACACTTAAAGCGGCAGAGACCAGCAAATGAATTTCATGCCTGACCGGCATACAAAATTAGCAGCTGCTACTGCCGTAGCTTTCCATATTGGTCAACTGCAAAACAATTTCTTGTGTTCTACGCGCTGTCTACAAATTAATTTTCATTCATATTTCGGTCAGCACTTATCAGAAATTCATGAGCTGCTGGCTAGGTATAATATTGTTCTTTGACCTACAAAGAAAAAAGTCGTAAAGTTGTTTGGTTTTTTTTATTATTAATGTTGTTGCTGCAGAAATTCTTGGCATATTTAAATTGTTTTATAAAGTTTCCCAAATTCTAGATTATCTTTTGTAGGCAACTGCACAATCCCTTATAATATTCATTAGAGCTAAAAATGAAAAACAATAATAAATATAATAATAAATAATATTAATAATAATAAATAATCTTAATATTAATAAATAATATTAATAATAATAAATAATATTAATAATAATAAATAATAATAATAATAATAAAAAATAATAATAATAAAAAATAATAGTAATAATAATCACAAATAATAAATAAATAACAATAAATAAATAGCAATGGTAAATACATAATAACAATAATTAATAATAATACATACAAATTAGAAAAGTAATAAAAAAAGAATAATACAAAACAATAGAATAATAATAGAAAATATAATAATTGAAGAACAATAATAACTAAAAAAAATATTGTTAAATACATAGTAAAAAATAATAATAGCAGCAAATAAATACTAATAAATAATCATTAAATTGAATAACTGATTAACATTGTTTTTATCGAAATGCATTATTTTTATAAATTTCCTTGAAAAACAACAATACAATTTGATTTTATTTTTTTATTTACGAAACTCTTCATTCAAAGCAAGGTTTCCTTAAACAAAATTCCGTAAAATCTTTAAATTATGTTTTATTCCCATTTTAATTTTAAGCTCAGTTCCCTTTTCTTGAAACAAGCCCCCAAGCCCATTTTCAAATGTTTTTCATCTCATCTCATTTATAAAAAATAAAAATTAAATTTTTGTAAGGCCTTTTTTTCCCGCCTAATGAGCTGTATGTTGGCATTATCAATTGTAGCACCTTTTTATTACATTTTCCAGACCCAAAAAATCTTTTAAATTAAAAGACAAAAGAGTTTTTAAATATGAAACAGCTACCCAAGGTTTTTCCCCCTTTTTCTTTTGTTTTTGTTAAGGTCGCGTTGGGCGGACGGTTTAAACTCCAATTACAACAAATTATGAATCGTGCCCCAAGTGCTAAGCGACGCGCAAGTGATGAGTGGGGCACATTGAGGGAGAAAGAGAGAGAGAGAGAGATAGAGAGAGAGATCAACTCTCTCCCCTACAGCCTGCTGTCTCTCTCCCTCTCTCTATGCTCTCGCTCGTTCTGTTGCTCAAACGTCGCGCGTTTTTTGTGTGCTTGCGACAAGTTTCAGCAAAAAGTTCAATTTATGTCGCGCTGTGTTATGCATTCCCCTCTCCGCCCCCTTGCCAGTCCCATCTAACCCCACACGCTCCATCAACCCCTTTACCCCATCCTACACTCGCCGCTTTCTTTTTGCTTTGTTCTTTTTTCTTACTGTTATTTTTTTTTTTTTTGTATTTTCTTGTCATTTACTTACAAGGCACACACACTCAGATACAATATGTATCTAGATACATTTGTGTATATGTATATAGCGTAACGAGTCGTGTATTTGCCCGGATGTCATGCTGGGTCTCTCTTGAAGGTCGGAAGTGTAGTTTTTTAAGTACACGTTTATATAATTTGATATATGGCGCATTGTCGTTTGCCATCTCATGTGGCCATATATTGTTTTTGGTACCCCAACAACTGTATCTGTATCTGTAGATATGTGTATGTATCTGATTCTGATTCTGCATCTGCATCTGTCGCATGCATACATATACATGTCCATATACGCGAATGGAAAGTGTGCAAAAAGCTCGGTTAAGATGCTGGCGAATTGCTTGTGAAATGGAACAGTTGAACGAGGTCATCTACATGCATTAATGAAGCAATATATTTTAGAGGAAAAACGTTCTGAAAGAGCGACAGACTTTGTGAGGCGGTTGGGGGTTTCTGTCATATTGTGGTAAGTGCAGTTTGAAGAAGTGTTGAACTGCTTGAAGCTTAGCTCAGACTCAAGCTGAGTGTGCTTGAAGCCAGCGTGTGAGGTCAGATGACAAACAAGTCAAGTTCAAATTAAATGCCTCTGCATTGCATCCTTTTGCATTTATGAATACGCAAGTGGACTCATGTGTATGATGCAACTGAATAATGAAGACTGTTGCTAAATGAAATGCTTAGGCTCTTCAATAATTTGTATGTGGAGTGCGGCCAACATATCAGAGTACTGTTGCGTGTGAGCACAGTAATGTTGTGAGTGAGCACAGTACTGTGGTGAGTGATCACCGTAATGTGGAGTGATCACAGTACTGTGGTGAATGATTATAGTAGAGTGGTACTGTGATATATGTGACTCATAGAAATTATTTGAAGTCTTATATATCTTATGTGATATATGTATATATAATACTTATATTGATATATGCGCTTGCAAGTAGTGTGATCTGCAGTTTCACAGCACTCTGTGTAATCACAGTACTTCTGAATGTGCTAACATAGACTTTAATAAAGTAATCACCATACAGTCAACAGCTTCGGTCTGAACTGTTTCACATACTGTGATCACAGCACTCATATTTGTTTTCCTTTCACTTGCTGTCTTATCTATGGACTCGTAACACTGTCATTCAGCGAGTCGAATATCCTCTGAGTATCTCATAGTTAAGTGCATCCCATTTGTCAGATACTTTTAGCCCCCACCCCGCCCACACACTAAGCACCGCTGTTCACCCCCCATTGCCTGCCTTGACACCTTCATGTCATTCACATGCACAGCTCATCGGGCTGTCGATGTTTTTTTTTAAATTTTTTTTCTTCTGTTTGTTTTATTTTTTCGTTTTGGTGTGCGACATACTTTTAAATGCCAATTACCAGTGGCTGCTAACGGTTTTCTATTACCTGGCGCACCCCGCCTCGCCTCGCCTTGCCTTATCTATGACTGACTGATTCGTTGTTGGCTTTTGTTTTCAATATGCCACGCACACGACCGGCAACCCGTCGTTCGGTTGCCCCCCCGCTTCCAATCGCTGCCGTTGCAGCACTTTTTCGAAACTTGCGTCAATTACAGGCTTGTGAGTGTGTGTTGAGCCAGAAAGCTGGGTGGGGGGAGGTTGGCTTTTGCAGGGGGGTGGGCTGTCAGCCTGCGGCTAAGCCGTGACTTGCATAGAAAAATACGTTTTTTTTTTTCCATCTTTCATTTTATTTTCGTCGTTTTCGTTGTCGTAGTTCTTTCTGTGAATTCCGTTTCCTTCTTCATCTGTTACCAACTTCGATGCTTGCCTAATTCGCTACGCTACAATTAGTTTTTCATTTGCCATGCCCCTTCTTTGCCCACCCCTTCTCTCCCGATGGCGCGCCACCCTCGGCATATTTCCTTTTGGTTTCTCCCAGTTTATTTCCACTTGGACTCATTACAAAGCTTTTGGCCATGTTTTCTATAACTTCTTGCCTGTGCATTATTTTGATTATGATTATTGCTTGCGCCACGTTTTCATCTTGTTGTTCGCTTTGCTTTCTTTCCTTTTCATCAATTTTTTTCCCTACACCTAAAGAATTCTAATATATATATATATTTTAGCCTATGTCGAAATGAAATTCGTGAGTGAAATATTTTCAGCTAACAAAAGACGCGACCACCAACAACCGCAGTCCCAACCCCCTATAAGGGAGCAACAACTTTTGCCTGCACGCGCTTTATGAGCTTTGTGGTTCTCTCTGAAGTTCTCTACAATATGTTAAAAGTATCTTATAGTTTGCGTTGAAAATGTTGTGATTGGGCTTTAATTTGCTCTTAAATATTTAATTATTATTTCTGCCGCAGACTAATAACATTTTTGCCCAGTTTTTGGAGTTATCCTTAAATGTATCTGTGCCAAGTCGCTAGATGCATTTTACGCTAAAAATTCTAGCTTGAGATACATTTTTGTTTATTATCATTTTTGGGCTAGCTTAGCAAAAAAGAAACCATACAAAACTGTTTTTGACTTTGCTGCTTAAAAACATTTGATGCACCTTATTCTTATTTTGCAGACTACTTTTTGCATCTTGCAACACATTCGTTAGCGCTTACCATTGTCAAGTGCAGGAAATTTATTGTAAATCGCACATGAAGAGCTTATGTAGCTGTTAGTTGCTTTCAAGTCAGTTTTTTGATTCGTCGTTACTTTTGTAACTCAAAGATACTTTTGTAATTTGCATCTACTTTTGCGTATATGTATATCAGCTTGTAGGTCTTGAGGACTGTTAGATTGGAGATGTAGATACCTTGTTATCTTGCAGTTACTTTTGTAGCTAACAGATACCTTTTGCAGATTTGAGAGACCTTTGTATCTGTAAGAAAGTTTTGTATCTGTAAGATACTTTTAAGCTTATGGATACTTTTGTACCTGGGAAACATTATTACAGTTTTCGGATACTTTTGTAGCTTGCAGTTAGTTTTTTATTTTAAATATTCTTTTGTATCTTGCACATACTACTGTAGCTTCCAGATACTTTCGTAGTTTGTAGTTAGTTTTAAGGATTGTATAACCTTTAGTAGCTAGTAGATATATTTGTTTCTGAAATCAGATTCTTTTGTATAGCTTTGAGTTACTTTTGAAGGATGTTTATACTTTTGTATCTGGCAGATACTTTTGCATCCTGCAGCTAGATTTGTGTCTTAGATACTTTGTAATTGCAGTTCTTCTGTAAGATCTACATTTTATAGGGTCCCTCCCACGAAGGTTCTGCTGCAATGCCCCAGACACAAAACCCATCAGTATCTGTCAGATACTTTGGGCAGATATGTTAATACACAGTCTAATTGATTATTGCCCTGCTGATTAAATCGTTTACAGTTGCCCAATTTCTATTTAGCAACGACTTCACCCATAAAAAAAGGGAGTCTTTCACAATTCACAAATGCAAAATACAAACCAGCACACAGATACATATATATGTATGTATTTGTGTATGTATCTCAAATCGAATTTATGCGTATACAGATCAGTTTTTCAGTTTTTGTATTTCCAGATTTTTTGTTGTATTTTGTTTTCTGTTTTTTTTTGGCTTTGCCCCTTTTCGAATGTAATTTCGATTGCTCGTTTTGGGTTTTTTTGGAAACGTTTTTACTCGTTTTTTTTTTTTTCGTTTTTTTGGTTTGATTTTTTGTTGTTATTGTTTCTCATTATTTGTGCTTACTGCTCGTTGGCGCTCTCTCTCCCTCTCCCTCTCCCTCTCTCTCTCTTCCACTCGCACGCGCGTTCTCTTCCTGCTTCGCTCTGGCTCTGCCGCTGCCGCTGCTCGTGCTTATTTGCAGTTATGTAAGCAGTCGGCGGGCGCGACGCGAACGGCGTCGCATATTTTGTTTCAATTTACTTATTTTTTTTATTTTTTATATATATTTCTTTGTGGGCTCTCCTGCTTCTTTTTCAGTTTCAACTTTTTTTTTCATTTGAGATTTTGTTGTTGTTGCTTTTCCTTGCCGGCGTTTTGCTTCATGTGCATGTGGCACATTATTTGGTAATTGTGTGTGTGTGTGTGTGTGCGTGTGTGCACGAGTGTAACTGTTGGCCAGGTTATTGAACTTGAACGTCGTCAAGTGACGTGTGGCCCCCGTCTCTGGCTTTACTTTTGCCCAGTTTTTTTTTGTTTGTGGTTTATTTTTTGTGTCTTTGCGGAGCATTTTAATGCTCGCTTTGACGTTAGTCAATTGCCACATGTGTGTGTCTGTGTGGTGTGTGTATGTGTGTATCTTTGTATCTGCAGACTGCGGACAGCGCACTGCAGCGCGCTTAACACTTGAGCCGCGTTAATGATCGTGGCCCAAAGCCCAGGCAACCAAATGATCTGCACAAATTGTGCCTCAAGTCGTTTCACAATTTCGTCTTGAGCTGCTGCACAGGAAGCTGACAGTTCTAAAGAATAAAAGTGTGCAAGAGCAAGACAGAGCGAGCATGTGGAGAGAGACAGGGAGGTAGAGAGAGTGTGACAGAGAGAGCAAGGCAACTCAGTTGTTATCTCTGCCCCAAAGCGGGAATTCATTGAAGAATCGATCTTTTGCTCAACGGAGCGTCTATTAATCATCAACTTATATACGCCTCGCTGTAACCGGGCGAGTTAATAACTAGACCCATAAGAGCTTCAGTTAATTAGGTTTGAACTATGGTAATATTCTTGCGAAGTGCTTCTATTACATTTAAGGTCATAATTACAATTTCCTGATTACATTATGTTCAAATATAAATAAATGAATAGAGATAAAATAAAATATGAAAACATATCAAAGAATATATATAAATCCCAAATCTAATATTATGGGTATTTGGTCTTCGCCTTTGTATTCTCAATATCAAATTTAACTGATGATACCCGCTCCTCCCCTCCCCTACAAAGCATATATCGCAGCAGTATCTTTTACGCTCGTTCTTTACATTCTTTTCACTATACTTAAGTTAATAATTTTTTGTGCATTGTGCTCAGAATCATTGCACAATGAGCAGCTGCTGCGCACAGAGAAAGAAAGAGCGTGAGGGAGAGGGAGAGGGTGAGAGAACCAACTCAAATGTATCTGCTCGCTTTGCTTGTATCTATGTGCGCTCTGTTTGTATCTACAAGCTGCTACAACTACTACCTGTAACGTGTGCAATTGCCAACTAGAACAACACGTTCACCTGTGACAAAGCGCGCGGGCAGGTAAATAAATGTAGTGAAGCTAGGCAGAGGGGTGGGGGGAAGGGGTAGCGAGGCGAGCTACGACAACGATAAAGTAAAAACGTGTTTTGTATTGCAGCAATCGCCGCTATACGCTATTTATCGAGCTGCTGCTGCCCCCCGCCCTACCCCCTGTCAAAACGCTTGCCCTATGCCGCTTCCAGCTTTAACTGGGCAGAAAACGTGCTTTTAGAATGGCATGCCACAGCAACTGGAAATTGTATCTAATTAGTCTACCGGACTGCGACATGAAAAAAAAACCAATTGCCCAAGCTTTACATCTACTAACAAACAGTCCCCCTCCACCCCCTGCCCGGCTCGTACATGCCAACGTCTACGCCACTGACCCTGCTACTTTGTCCTAGCCTACTTGCCACTTGCCACTTGCCACGGGTGCCCCTGTTTTTGGTAGGTGTCGGGCGGGAGGGGGCCTTACAAATTTGAACGTCACCCCCCATTTTACGTGCCGTCAGCTCTTTTATTTCTATGCTGGCCCAATAAATAAATTTAAATGTGAATGCAACAACGTTTTATGCTATCATAAATATATTCACACCCACAACAACAGCAACAACTGCAACAACAGCAGCAACAACAAGTTGTCAGCTTGTCAGCTAAATGGCATTGTTGTATCAAAGTTATGAACATAATTATGGATATGTGTTGACGCTGCAATTAATTATGCTGTTTATTTATTTAGCTGCACTTGATTTGCAATGGAATTTGTTTTGCATTTATTAATAATACGCCGTGTAGCCGCGCGATTAATGCATATTTGTTGTTAGTCTTAACAATTTGCAATTGAATGCACAAATATTGATAATAAAATATCTAAAATAAATAACGCGAATATCAAATGTCTTCTGCAGAAAGCAGAATAAACGAGAAATAAAGGATATCTGCGGCACGCCGAAGATTTAATGCCCTTTTAGACACACAGGTTTTGCAGATGCGTGAGAATAGTTTAGCTCGTTAAAGCTGAGTTTGATCAAAATATCTGGGAGAACAGAATATTTTGCCATAAAAGAAGCTACCCCTCGACCGATTGTTCCTATGGCAGCAATATGATATAGTGATTCGATGTTGATAAAATTTTGAATGTATGCAGGGATCAGGCTGAAACTTTGGTATGGGCAAGATAACTTGATAAACAAAAAGTTTTCCGTCGACCGATTTTTCTTATGGCTGCTTTATGATATAGTTGTCCGATCCGGCCGACTCTGACATATACATATACTGCCTGGCAACAGAAAGACGGAGCTTCAAGATGATAGCTTTTGGACTGAGAGAGTAGTTCGCATACAAAGAGACAGACGACCATGGCCATATCGACTCGTGTATTGATGCTGATCTATATATACATTTTAGGGTCGTATATGTCTACCTTTATGCGTAATACCCACTACAAGGGTATACAAATTTACCTTTAAAAACCTTATGCCTTCAAAAACTACCTTTTATCTCAGGATCTTTTAAAGCTTTAGTGCTGATAAGGTAACGCACGAGCTGATCTATTCAAATTGATGATGTGTTCGCCAAAAAAACAGGTTTTAACAATATTTCTGGCATTCGGAAATCAGTTTAACAAAATAATTCAAAGATATGTGACTTATTAAACTCAATTATTCTCTGCTCTTTGTTCCCTTTTTTGGTTCAAACACAAGAAATTGCCATTTCATTTTGAGATATTTCTTAATACAAAGTTCCTTAGTATTTTCTATGTAAAGATTCACTTAATTATTTGCCTGTTTCTTTCAACATTTCAGCTTATTTCAGTTGTCTTCTCCCTCTACCTCCCCACCCTCCCCGTAACCCCTTAACCCATCTACCCTTTCTTGTATGACTATAACAATTGCTATTTACAAAGTGCCTGGCAATTTGTTAATGCCAATTCTTTGCGCTTATTTTTGGCGCGCATTTTGTTTTTGTTGTTTTTGTTGTATATATTTTTTGTTATTTTGACTCATCACTCGCAGCAGCAGCAGCAACAGCAGGCGCAGCAGCGGCGTTAGCAGCGACGCTAGCTGTGCAGCTTTAAGTCATGCCCCTTAGCATATTTCGTCACTGGCAGACATGAAAAAAATTTGGTGTGTGCGGCTGCTGTTCCTGCTTTCTTTTGCCATGCTCGCTTGGCTTTCTACGCTTACGCTCGCGATCCACACACACACACGCACGTACGCCGCTCTCTCTCTCTCTTATGCGCGCGCTCTCTTGTAGCGTTGGCGTGCTCACTCTCTTATCCACTCTCTCATTGTGTTTGCTCTCTTCTCTGGTTCTTTTGACGTGCGTGTGCGAATGGAAAAATTGTTTATCATAACTTTTAATTGCTTGGATCTCTTTAAAACAACAGCAGCAACAGCAACAACAAAAACAACCAAATGTTGCTGCGTTCTTTTGTTGCTTTTGCACTGCTATTTATAGGGTCTGCAATGCGCTGTTGTTGCTGTTGTTGCTGGGGCGTATATGTGTGTGGTGTTGGCGGCTTTTGTTTTCGTTGTTGCTGCGGCGGCGGCTGCTGCTGCGCTGTCGATTGTAATTACTCAATTGCTCATATGGCAACGCTGGCGTCGCTGTCGCCGTCGCAGTTGTAGCGGTATTTTTTCAGTTAAGTACGTAGATAAAATAAATGGAATTGTTATGGTAGCAGCATTTCAGCTGCTGTTGATTTACTCATTTATTTCTTTATTTTACGTACGCTCGCTTTTTATTTTCTTTAATATATGTATACCTATAGGTACATGTGTATATATTTCTTTTGGGCAGGTGCTTGAACTTTGTGGTCGACTTCTTCGCAGAGCTTTTGCCTTTGCTGCGCTCTTTTTATGGAAATTGTATTTTATATTCTTTTTTTTTTGTTATTTTTTTGCTCGCACAAAACACGTTTTTAGCCTTTTTTTGTTTCGAATGCAACGTCAAATACAAATTCAATGCAGTTTTTTGTCTTCGCTTCTTCTTCATTCGCTTTTTTATGCGCTGGTTTACCTTGATTGCAATGTTCTCCTTGTTGGTGTTGTTGCTGCTGCTGCTTGTGAAATCCAGTTTTGCGCAGCTGCAGCGGTTGAGTATTAATAAATAGCGCAGCGACAGCGACGCTGACGCAGCGGCGTTTGCGCGAAAAATACAATTTCGCTGACCTACTAAAAAAAATAATAACAATAAGTCAACAGTAAAAACGCGCCAAATATAATTAAATGTTAGTACTTTTCAATGTACATATTTGTTTACTTGTTTGCGAGTGTGTGCTTGTGTGCGACGATCGCGCACAGCTCAAAAGATAAAAAGCAGCAACAACTGTCAACAAACGACAACAACAACAAGCAGAGCAGTGGCGACGGCGACGGCGACGTCACTTGATGCGCGAATGCAGCTCGTCTCTCTCTTCAAAAAGCTCAGCTTAACTCAGACATTAATACAAGACGCGTGAGCGCACGAAAGAGATGGATATAGAAAGAGCGTGCCTGTGGAGTGCGTCGCTGTGCCATGTGCATTGACCACAGGCACAGCTTTGACGTCGACTGCATTTTGGCAAAGCGTCGCGACGCCGCTTACGGTTTTATTTTCGGTACTCTAGCTGATGCTTCTGCTTATGGCAACGTTTCTTTGTTGGCCATTCCTCCTTTTTTTCTGCCGTTGCTAACGGTGCTCTGGGGCTTTATTTATATACGGCGCTGTGTGCGTGCACGTGTGTCTGCGTGTGTGTGTGTGTGTGCATAAACATGTTTTTGGAGCTGCGCTTTGCGAAATGCCAATGAAATGCAATAATGCCTGACGCAGCTTTTAACCCGTTAACTGCTGTTGCTGCATAACTGTTGAATTGCTACTGAGGACGACTGTAAGGGACGCTGTTAAGTTAACAGTGGAAACTGTTTTGAGCCACCATTGACAGAATTTTAGCTAAGGTGTGAAAACACAGATATAAGTTTCTTATATTTATTCACTAAATACAGTGAAAAATGAGTGGGATGACACTATTACGTCAAAATTTCTAAAACAAAAAAAAAATACATTACAAATTAATAAAATATCAAAAAAATAATTATGGAATACCAAAAAACATTTCCGTTTTAACTCGAAATGCAATGCCGAAATGTACTTCATTAAAGATCATAAATTACTTCATAATCTGAAATTACGAAATTCCGCAAATTCTGATTCTTAAAGGGTTAAGTTATGTTCGTCTCTCTCTCTCACGCTCACTCTCTCGCACTTGCACTCGCACACTTATTTTCTGTGGCTGTGTGCCTTGTTGCTTCTGGCATTGGCATCTGCTCCACCCGTTTGTGGTAGCTCTTCCCCGCACCGCATGCCTCTCTCCTTTACTTTCTTCGCTCAACTCTTTTTGTACCTCAAATGTTTTTCGGGTTTGTTGCATTTTTATTTAGCGACGTTCTTTTACTTATTTGTGTTGTTCGAAAAGAGAGAAAAAAATCGCATCGTTTTGTTCGGATTTCATTTCCTCTTGCGTGCTTTTAAATGTATTGACCCAATTCGAGTTCAGATTCGAATCGAATTTTGGCATTTTATTTGGCAAAAACGAAATATATTTTATTTAACTCGTTTATTGAAACGCATCGAAAATTGATATGCATGTATGTACATATTTTCAATAAATAAAGCTTAGACAATGCATTCAAATGCGAATTTGCAATTGAGAAATTCTCCACCTGAGGCTATCACATATTTAAGCCTTGCACATCTTGGCCGCAATTAAACTGATTAATTTTGAAAAATTGCAATTGTTACATTTTCATGTTGCAAATCAAAATTCAATTAACATTTGTCAACTGTGTTATGGAAAATTGAATTATCAAATGTTGCCTTTGTCTCTTTGCTGCTGGGGCATTTAATTGAAAGTCAATAAACTGTTTTACTTACGGATATATAGGCATCTCATATATCTATATGTATATATTTGATATACACATGGCATACAGAATCGTACTGTACACGTGTGCGTGCGTCTTGCCTGAGTTGGTATACCCTGTAATGTCTGTCAAAGAAATGTCAGTAAAGATTTTCTTGAAGATCTTTAAATATTATATAGATCTGATCCGCATTGCTCAGATTATTCATCTCCATCGATCCATCTATCCATTTCTTCCCGTTTCCTAATATTTCTAGGTTTATAAATTCAAAATTTATTTATTTTAACATTCATTTATATAGTTCGCTTTTTTATAGTTCAACTTCATCGATATATCTATTTCTTCCTGTTTTTTATCATTTCTTATATCTCTAAATATTTTTAAACATTTTGCTTGTACGCCTGCTTAATTTATATTTTTTATATATTTTATTATCTAAATATTTTAATATTATTAGACATTTCTTTATTCAAGCGTTTCTATGCCCTCACACCTCACCCTTACCCGTCTGCAGGGTATCTGTCAGTCGCATAGTCTATTCAGTCGCACTTTACCTTAATATTTTATTTATTTTCAAGCGATTTCTGTATATTTATTTCTGTTTTTTGTTAGCTTACAATTTTTATTGCTGCATTGGCAGAAAAAATATCATGGCCAATAAAAACAAAGTTGAAAGGAAAACATTGATTTATATAAAGGTAGACTTTTTCATGAATTTCTTTTTGCGGTTTTGGCTGCAATTGCAATTGATTACGATTGCGATTAATTAAAATATACTTTATTTATTCATGTGATTAATGCCATCCGCATGAAAATCAAACGTGCGACGCACTTTTCAAATATGCCACAAAAAAGGCTGCTCATAAATAAAATTATAATCAAAATATTGCGCTAAGTGCCGCATTGATTAACTGTTGAGGTCAGCGGGAATTCGGTTTTACATATATATAAATATATATTTCTGTATATATATTTTCGAGATTAATTATAGTAATTCGATTGTCGCGCTGATTGGATCACTATAAAAACAAGTAAGAGCTTCTAGTCGGGAGCTCCCGACTAGGAGATACCCTGAACCCTCTTCTTCCAACATCAAATGCATATATATATTCTATTTTAGAAGCTATATGTCAAGTTTGGTGACTCTAGCTCTTATTATTTACCAAAATTGCCCAAAAAACAGGATATCGATATCGATTTTTATCGCTTGCTTGAAACGGAGTAAGTTATCGATTATCGGAAACAAACTCGATCTGCGCGGGAACTAGGAGCATCATCATCTAAAATTACAAGTCTCTAGCTCTTATAGGCTCTGAGATCCTTGCGTTCATACATACGGACTGACGGACGGGCGGACAGACGGACAGACAGACAGACAGACAGACGGACATGGCTAGATCGACTCGGCTATTGATGCTGATCAAGAATATATATACTTTATGGGGTCGGAGATGCTTCCTTCTGCCTATTACATACATTTGGCTTTCGCACAAATACAATGTACCCTTATACCCATATTTAATGGGTTCAGGGTATAAAAATACACATATATACAAATGTTAACTGTTTAACATGGTTTATTAGCATTTAAGCATATGTTAAATAATATTAATTTTTTATTAATACCAATTTTCCTTCTCTCTCTCTCTCTCGTTTTAGGTAAGTTTCAATGTTGTCGCTTGATGTTAATTAATTGTCGGTATGTTGCAAAAAAATATATATTTAAGTACATTGCATTGGTTTTATTATGTCAGTTTATTATTGAAAGTGCATCAGAAAGAAATGCTAAAAAATGTTCAGAATGGGTGACAGTTAGAAATTGCGTTTTTTGCGATTTTAAAGTCATAAATAACTTTGACAATTTTTCTGTTTGAATCTTGATTTGATTTGTAATTAAATTTCATTTCATACATGGTCTTTACATCAAATATTGCATCACAAAAGTATTCCTTTAATAGCTAAATTAATTAATTATTTTTCACAAATTATTAAATTATTAATTAATTATAATATTAATGAAAATTAATTAAGTAATTTTCATTAATCTGCTAAATGAAATTTGACTGCTTTTCTGTATAAATTAAATTTTTATTAATTTCTTAATTTTTTAACATTTTCTTAATAAATTAATATTTCTTAATTTGATGGTCATTGAAAATGGTCGTTAAATAGATGTGTAAAAATAAATGAAGTTTTTTAAAAGCGATTTAAGCACAAATCCTTGTGAAAATTCCTTATTTCAAAATTATTTTGATTACTCGTCCTTCACATTAAACATTTTAAATTAATTTCTTTCTAAATTATCTTCAAATCTTGTCCTCCATGGTCACATTTAATAGTAAGTCCCGAACATTTATAATTTGACGCTCGTAAGTAAGGACAAATTCATAATTTACAAAGTGAACTCAGCAAATATCAGTTTATCTTCAGCTCTGTGCTCTCTGCTTACATAAATTAACTCAATTTTAGCAAAACTGAAGATGTATTTGGGGAATATCTTTGTGCTTAAACTTGCTCGAATAAGGTCTACGATTTCTATAGTTTTTTTCGCTCAATTCTTAATCCAAGTTGTCGAGTGGGTTCACTTGCTGAGCATGTTGTAGTTAGCGGAAGCAATTGCTAAATTTGCCGAAGCTCACGTTTTCGACTGATAAAGTGGGCTCAAATATTGTCTGATAGCAGACATATGCTTAAAGTTTACGATAGGATGCCATACGATATATATCTGTATATAATTAAATACTGAATACCGTATCGTTGGCCCCATTTTATTTGTTTTTATTGCTGTTGATTGCATTTGATGCAGCCAACCATGGCAAATGCTTTCTATATGCTCTGCCTGTAAGCAGATAAAAGATAAAAGATATGGTATTTATTTAGCCAGCTCACTTTTGCAGCGAAAACAACGTTTGACAGTTCGTTCACACCAAACGGCAGCGCAGAAACAAACAACAAATTTCACTTCTCTTCTCGTTCTTTTTTTTATCGTAAAATATTTTAATTGTGCTGCGGCTCAATGCGGTGTTATCAGTAGAAAATTTCACAAGACCCACAACAACAACAACAGCGTACTGGCATGCAAAACAAACACCTATGGAAATAACAATCTAAATAAATATATATATATATATATATATATATATATATATATTTGTTTGTATATATATGTGCGCATAAAATGCCAAATATGTGGGCTAAATAAAAGTCGGCCATAAAATGCTCTAAGAAGTGCCCAACGTGAAGTGCTTGCTTACATAGTTGGGTTAAATATTTTGATAGAGCAGAGTTTTTCGGGTTTGGGTGTGTGGAATCAGTGGAATGCATTTTAAGCAAAGAATGCAATTCATTAGCTTGTTATTGTTTGGAGCGTTGGCAAATAGATGGGCATTTACATGGCAAATTGAAGAACATTTAAGAAAATATGCATCCGATGTTTCAGTATTTGTTTAAATAGGTAGAATAGAATATGGCAATAGAGTTTTCATTGCTTAGAGCTCGTTCTTAGCTTCAATAAGGCATTCGCTGCTGAATTTGAACCAGCGACTTCTCCTCTTGCTATATTCACAATTGGTTATATAACATATAATAAAGTATTGGAGTTTCCATTGATTCGATTTCGTTCATAGCTTCAATAGGGCATTCGCTGCTGCATTAGAACCAGCGACTTCTCGCGTACGCGTTACGTTCTTCACAGGAAGGTCGAGTTTTCCTAAGCCCAATCTTGCTGTTCACTTTTAAACTGATAGCTGGGTTTCCCAAGCTTTCCCAAACTTTAGGCGTACATTTTTCCAAAACCTGATCTTTGATTTCATTACCGATCCAAAAGCAGGCTTCTGCAAACTTTTCTCAAAAGATTTTCCAACTTTTCAGCCCACAAAATCAATTAAAATGCCATTCACAAGGTTCCTCTCGTCCGTTTGCGATATTTAAAATAACCCACTGCATAAATAAATGTCTGCTTTACACAAAATTAAACGATTCCCGCAAAGTTGAAGCACACAAAAAAAGTATGTTAAAATATTGATAAAAACAATGGCAACAACAACAGCTGGGAAAATGTTGCAGAAAAAAAAAAAAAAAAATAAATAAAACAAACAAAAGTCAAAATTGAATAAAAGTAAATATACAAACAGAGACATGTGTTAATTTGCAGCACAAGTTGTTGGTCAAGGGGGGGGGGGGGGGGGGGGGGTTCGTTGGAACGGGGGAACGTATAAAGAGTTAAAAACTTTTTGGCAAATTGCTGACAAACAAATATTTAATGCAAGTTGAGGCACAGTTGAAGCTATCAGGTGTGTGGGCGTGTGTCTGCACTTTGCTCTGCTTCTTGTGCGATGATTAACACATTTTTTTTAAATGCCCTTCTGGAGGGTATTACGATTTTGTCATGAAGTGTGCAACGCATAGAAGTGGAGACATCATAGACATTAAAGAGTATATATGTATATTCTAGATCTGCTTCAATAGACGAGTCGATATAGCCATGTCAGTCTGATTCTATGCAATCTAGGCTGTTAGTTATAAGGTCGTCTCGCTATATATGTCGGAACTGAAAGGATCGGACTACTATATCATAAAGCTACCATGGGAAATATCGATAGAAAGTAGACTCTTGTATATTTTAGAAGTGACTATGCTCCTCGTATATATGCAAAATCTTATCAAGATCGGACTACTATATCATAAAGCTGCCATTGGAACGATCAGTGAAAAGGCGAAGTGGGTTCTTGCATGTTTTCCAAAATATTTCCATAAAATTCACACATCTGCAAAACACAAATGTCTAGAAGAGTAGTAAATCTATGGCATGCTGCAGATATTCTTACTTTCCCACCCTTTTTTCTTAAATATTCATCTTTGGGCTTCACGAATTCCAGTTCGGAGTTGGAAACCTAATTTAGTTGCGGCTGCACAAGAAAAGTAAATATTTGCCCAGCGTTATGTGGCCGAGTCTTCCGGCCAGCAGTGAAATCATGCCGAGGCGCCTCTCTCCCCTTTCGCAGTGTGCTCCTTGGGGGAGCAGCTCGCGTTTCGCACTTTTGGGGCTATTAAAGTGGGTGTTGAAAGATGAAAGCGGGCGGCTGGCAAGGAGGGAGTCGGATAGGAAGCATTGTTGCTGTTGCTTGCATACTCAGTCGTCCGTCTCGTCCATCGTCGCAGGTGGTGTTGATTATTATGGGTCTATGTCGGAGCTGTGGCTAAATGTAATTTTTATAGCGCTGCAATTGCTTTTGTTATAAATTTTCCACACAGCACAACATGAAGTACACACACAGATATGTATATATATGTATGTATATATCTATATTTTTTGAGCTGTTTTCCACTTGCCGCAAAATGTATTTTTGGAGCAGAAATTTTCCCGGAAAATGTTTGTACGCCGTCGTTATGGCTCTGCGCGCTGACAAGTGTGTGTGTTTGTGTGTGGTTTAGTGGTTGTTTAAGTTGCCAAGTGGGCAATGCAAATGATCAACTTCAAAATAAAGAAAGCAGCGCATTAAATAAAGATTTTCAAGATTTGCCCAAGGTGGATTCATGTAAACTGATGTTTTAACGAGACAGCTGCGGATTACAAAGCTCTTACGTTAAGACTGCGTGTAATGCAGGAATTTGTTAAGCAACTTAAAAGATTCATTTTACTTAGCCCAAGCAACACTTGAGCGATACACAAAAAAACATAAATAAATCCATTCATAATTGAGCATTAAAATTTTGGAATTTTTCAAGAATTTTTCGCTTTGATATCCATTAACGTAGCATTTAACTTAATCAGATATTGTTGCCTTTTTGATCAAATGGTTGCCACAAAAGCTATATATCTGTATATAGATATATGTATATATAGAAATTGGCAGAGAGCCTAGAGTGAAAGACCATAAGGGGCTAAAAATGTATTCCGGCCTGTAGCTGTATCTAGATCGTAGCAAAATTGAAAATTGAAACGATATAAATAATTTCCATGAGATATCTAGACGTGAGGTTGTAAGAGATTAATACTGGAGAATTTTTGGAATTTAATATGGTTATATTGGGTCGAATGTAGAGGATTTTTAATGCAGCTATGTTGTTAAAGGTTTATGTAAGATTAACATTAATATCTGAATAAAAATACAAGTTATTTGTATACATATTATAAATGGTTATCGATTATAATATATATTTAAATAATATGTTACAAAAGTAACTGATGATATAAAGTTTTCAATGCATATATATTTTCGTCATGATCAAGATAAAGAAACATATAAATTCAGTTCTTACAATCAATGTGGGATAAAGGCATTGAATAAATTTATGTATATTGAGTTTTATAATAATAATATTATGTATATTATATACATTAGTTCATATCTAAGAGGCCAAATATCTTCAAGTCCAATAAGCATACCGATATATTTTTCCGCAGCTATTCAATCTAGAGGCAGCACAATTGACCTATATATAAATGTATATATGTCATAGTGTATATATTATTAATGTATTGTATTGTAGTATACTATATATATAGACTATTTAATCACATATCATTATTGTAGTTGTACAATATATATAATACCACATATTTCCATTCTGTCACATTTATTTTCAAAGTGGGCGCCGACACGTGCCTAAAAGATTTATATAAGATGCTTCAACATGATCCGTTCTGCTCAATTTCTGTCAGACCACAAAATTATGTATAAAACAAAAATCTCATGAGGTAGTTCAATTACGTGGATGATGGTATTTTTTTTTTTTTGTCAAATATAGAGCGCATTTTTCAGGCATTGACGTAAAAATGCTAAAAAAGAAAATATATAAATTCATCAACAAAGAAATTGAAACACCTTGAGTTCAACAGAAACAACAACAACAACGGCAGCAAATAATCGTATGAAGAGAAAACAATTCACAGCAAATTTTCAATTGTTGCCCGTCGCCGCCCACCGGCTTGAGGAGAAGGTCAGCTACCACCTCATCCGACCCTGCCCCCGCTTTCCATCACGTTTTACCCCAACGCATGACAGTCACAGATTGTGTGAAAATCTGGGAGATTTGTTGCGTTGACGTTTCACTATAATTTTCCTAGTTTGTGTTGTGCCACTGCCCCCTGCCCCCTGCCCCCTGACAGTCTGCTCCCCCCTCCCCGCTGTCTGCTGCTTCAGCTACTCAGCCACAACACAAAATGCATAATTTAGTCGAATTTTAGTTAATTAAATTTAATAAAATGATTTGTGGGCGAATGTGTAGCTCAATTAGCTATTGTATCTGGCAGATACTATTTTATTTTTTGTTTTCTGAGGCACAGCAAATCAATTTTTACACACACACACACACACACACACACACACACACACATAGATGGGCAGGCATTTTATGTGGTTTTAAAAGCATTTTCCATAAATAAAAATTATGAAAAGCGAAAAGCAAAACCAACAGACGAATTAGTAAAGATTTTCACATGAAAAGCGGCGCGTAAATTAAGCGCAGAGAAAAGAAAAAAAAATAAAGAAGAAAACAGCAAGAGGAAGCAGCACATGTAGAGAAAGAAGCAGAGGCAGATATATGCGTGTACGAAATGAAAATTGTTTTATGTTGCGCCGTGCGCCACGACAGAATTTTCCACATAAATTACAAGAGCAGACGCTGAGGCAAAGTCAGCGGGAGAGAGAGAGGGTGCGGGGGAGGGGCAAGAGGGGGCATTAGAGAAAGGGATAAAGTCTGTTGTCAGAAGTGATCAACGCTTGCCTCAGGCCTGTCTATATAGAGGGACTCACATGCTGGACGCTGCCTCAGCCTCTGCTGCCTCTTCTTCCTATTCTTCCTCTTCTTCTGTGCACGTCAAGTGAACTGACATCAAAATGACGAAAACGCAAATCAACAGCAAACAGCAAACAACAAATAGAACAAAAAAATACAAAAAAACACAGAAAAAGGAAAGAAAATTTTTGTTGAAAAGATGGATGGATTTATGGCTGGGCATGGGTCGTCTGCTGGGTGGGTGGGTTGTGCTTGTCTGCGGCCTGGCGAGACCATCTTTACACACACAAATTTTTTCTTGTATGCCCATTGAAAATGTGTAAAAAGGGCATGATGGTTGTGTGCAAATGTATGTACCAGACAAAAGGAAGTATTTCCGGGTGCCATAGCGTATATTCTTGATCAGAATCAATTGTCGATCGAGCATTGTCCGTCCATCTGTCCATCAACCTGTATGTCTCTCCGTTCGTTAGTCTCTCCTGCTGTCCGTCTCTCCGTCCGTATGCACGGTCGCATCGATCTCAGCAGCCATAAGAGCTGGAAATGTGAACGTGTGTCTTCCTAGTTCAAGCAATCGATAAATATCGATATCGATATACTGTATTTTGAGCAAATCTCTTTGGTGAAGTGTCTTTCATGACATCGAGAGTAAGGGATTTTAACTGTGTGATTTTTTAATTGATTTGTACTGAAGTTAGGGCAAAGGTGTTGGTAGGGCTGGTTTATGTAGGGTATTCCCTAGTCGTGCACTCCCGACTTTGTTTTCTTTTTACATTTTTCTTCTGTTTTTTGTTTTTGGCTCTCCTTTGTGGTCACCCCCTGCGGTCAAAGGGTTAAGTAATGCCGTGTCTGTAATTGAGTGACCTTTTTGGCAAAAAGGGTCGCTGTCTTCGACTTTGTTTATATTAATAGAACTGAGGCGGGGTTGTAATTTCTTGCGGCTCGTTTAATGTGCTTTGCATTACCAATTTCTCTTATCTTTGTTTATAAATAACGTGTATATGGTTGTTATTCCTTTTACTTTGTGTGTTCAGCTCTTGTTTTTAGTTTTCTTGCAATTTTGAAGGCTCTTTTCTTTAGAAACTTTCAATAAATTTGGTCAAATTTATACATAATTTTTCTGCTGTAACTTTAGAAACTAACCTAAAATTCATTTTCTTAATAATTGTATAATTATTTTAAATTTTTTCTTAAAAAATGTGTATATTTATTCTTCAAAATGGTCCCTTGAAAACCGCGGTGGGCTAAGCGCATAGTTTAAGCATCAAAATCCCGTGTAGAAAATATAATGTTTAAAAATGTGGATTTCGTTTTCACGTGAGATCTATTTCCTTCTATCTCTCTCTTTATATATATATATTTTTCTATTTACATCTCCATAGGTCTCTCTCTCTCTCTCTCTATCGCTCTTTCTTTCTCTCCCTCTCTTATCATCACAATCTTCTTCTATCTTCCCCACTATCTCTATCTTCCACTCACCCTCTCCACTCTTTATCTTTCTCTCTCTCTCACTCTCACTATTGCTCTCTCTTTCTCTCTATATATATCTCTCTCCATCTTTCTCTGCATCACCCGCTCTTCATCTCTCCTCCCTCTATCTCTTGATGTTCCTTGTCTCAAGCCAACTTTTGCCCATTCTTCATTTACCGCAACTCGTAAACCTCTTCATCAATGGCGGGGCTTAAGCCGCCACATAAATCCCAATTGTGGCAAGCGCAGAGACAATCTTAAGCTCTGCACGCCTTTTGCTCGTAAGAAAAATGTGTTGGCAATCTGTGAACTCTAATTGAAAATCATTTGAAAAGCCAAACACAAACAACACAATTGTCGCATGTCGTACACACACACACACACACACACACACCCTTCGCAAAAATCAAGTGTGATGCCTGACAGCTATATACGCGGGGCGCGGAAAAGAAATTGCGACACGAGCTAGAAAAAAAAAGGAAACAAAATGAGGAAGAAAATCAAACGTTGAACTAATGACAATTTTCAATGCTTCACGCGTTGCGGGGTAATGTTACCACGCCTCCCCACCCCCTACCCGCTCCAGCACCGCAACGCCCCCATGCTGTGACTAATGAGCATTGCCGACTTAGATAAGAAATGAACTGGCCGGAACAGCACATTGCGAATGTGCGGCTGAGGAGCGGTACAGGGCGGGGGTAGTTGTTACCAAGTAGCAGCAAAAAGATTTGTGCCAAAAACTAAAAAAGATACAAATACAAATACAAAAGATACAGCTACATATAGGTGTGGTGCACGTGTGTGTGTGTAGTGTACAAATAGATAGATTGATGTGTGCGTGTGTGTGTGCACATATTGTACTTATGTCATTGACGAGATCCGCGGGCCAATACGCTCTGACGTGTTCTGGCCACACACACACGCACACACACACACACACACAAGTTGATACAGCATTTGCCCAGAGCTGAGCAATGCCAATAGAATGCGAAACGAACTCTTGCCTGATATTGTTTAAAAGGTTTGAAGATCTAAAATCTTGGCCCCATACATGATTGATGGATGCCACAGCAAGTAGTTGCCTGGTTTGTACAAAATTTGTATCTTACAGATGCGAATGCGGCTACGTTTACACAACTTACACATTGCTTCATTATTTTGTGAAAATTATTATTTGTTTTTTCACTCGGGATGTGTTGTGTGTTTGTCTGGCTGGCCTGTTGCCACTTGACATGGACTTTTTGATGTTTTTTACTTGGCCCAATACGCAGAGACTTGGCCAAATACAGTTGCCCAATGCACGCAGGCAGCAGGCAGACAAACTTGTGAGTCCAACAGGCGCTCTTGTCGCTCAACTGCAGCATTTAATTTCATTGTTGTTGTTGTTGTTGTTTTTGTTGTTTTTGTTGTTGTTGCGGCTGCTGTGTTTTAATTAAATTTCGCAATGCAAACGTTGAAGAAAACATTTTGTAAATTGCATTTCATGTGCAATACTCGTTCGACATTTGCCGGCCTCGTCTCGCACGCGCACATATGTATGCTGTTCAGTCGAGGGGCAGGCGGTGCACAGTTTGATGCATGCTGCGTCTGCTGGCAAAATACAGTGCAACTAATTGCGAGTAACAAATGCCGCCTGCCTCGCGTGTTGCTGTCGCCTGACGCAGTTCTAGCCAAAAAAAATAAATAAAAAATAAATATTTGCATTTGAACATTTTTGGGCGTCGTTGCCTATCAAAATGAAGGGCAGCAACATGTGCCTAGCATGCGGCGGCTAGCTGCAACAGCAACAGCACGACAGCATTTACGTCGTCAGTCAGTCAATCAGTCAGTCAGTCATTCACTCAGTCTGTCAGTTATTGAGACAGTCGCCAGCAGATGTGCGGCATCAGGGGTTTTGCTCCCTTGTGACAAGTCTAATGGGCTGCAACATTTAATGCAACGATTTTTTGTTGAAAGTAGACGAAATTATTTTTTAAAATCTTATAAAGCCTTGTCTAACAGATCCGACAATGCTTGAATATAATGACGTTTAATTTTTCTTATTCAGCTATCTATATATTTTGTTTTAATACCAGAATACCGAATGTATATCTGAAAATTACCTTGAATGAACATAATCAAATAATAAATAAATATAATTTGTAAACTCTCGTTCATCACGTGTTTATAATGAATTGCTTGTAATTTCCTTTTGTTTCTCATCGAATGCGTTTCTCACACTTTGCCCACAAATAATTTGCACCTCGCAATTATCATGTGCCAACTACAAATCAATATATAGATCTATGTAGATCTCTGCATATTCTCCAAGTCAGTTTGATGAATGTCAATACATCAAGCGCACTGACAGCATGATAGACCGACTCTTTGCCCATATATCTTTGGCTATTTATATTGGCTAGATTCTTTATCTGTGAGATTTCGCAATTCAACTTGCTGCAGTTCAACTTGCAACTCAACTTGAGGCAAGTTTTCTTTGCTTTTCTTTTAAATTTCTTGGCAAAGATGCATTTAAGCATATTGTAAATGTATCTGTATCTTTAGCTGTCGCTTGTATTTGTATCTTTTTAGGTGTATCCGTTGAATATGTCGCCGCGCACTTTATAGCGTGTTTTTTTGACCATTTGATCAACTGTGAGTGCAAATCTTTTTTAGCTCGATGCAAAACTTATTTGCACTGCTCTGTCCCCCGTCACATAGAGTGCGTCCGACAATTCGTCTGTTCGTCTGTCTGTCGGTGCAGACCCTAGGCGAATAGCTCGCGGGTAATTCATCTTCATTTCGTTGCGGTTCGAGTTGAAATGCGCCGTGGTATGCAGCCACGACACCGCCGCGGCGACCGTCCGCGCGGCTATTTTCAAATCGTTCGCGCCGTTGTGCCAGAAATGTTTCAAATGCTTTTCAGAAAAGAAAAGGAAAACCAAATTACGAATAGAACAACTTTTCGAATAGCAGCAAAAACAAATTGAGAATAAATAAAACAAAATCAAATTTGAAATCATATTTTTTTCCTTGCCATGCACTTAAGCCCAAACCCGGTCAGGCGTACATCCATCAATCATTTCGCTTACAGTTTCCACTTAGTTAAATTTTTTTTTTTTTTTTTTTTTTTTTGTAATTTAATCAACAGTTTCCAGTGTCAACGTCGGCTTCTCCTTGCGGGTGGGCGTTGTGCGCACGGCAAAATATATGATCTTTATTATTATTAAAGGCAAATTTGACAGAAAACAAATGTTTTCTAGACTCGCCTTGGGCTTTTCAACATACAAATTGTGCGTCAAGAGCGTTTGAGATTTTTTGTTCTTCTTGCTTGCTTCTCCTTTTTTGATTGAAACCCCTCGCGCTGCTGCTTGACGCTTGCTAGATTATATTACAAGGTAAATACAGATTTTGTGGGCACTTGGGCTCATTGGGAAATTTGTGTGTGTGGAAATATTCAAAAATTGCCAATAATGATAGTTCGTTATGCTGTGCGGCACATGATAAACTCTTTGTACTTGAGGCTTCTTGTGAGAGAGTCGAGCTATAGCAGGCTTTGTCCAAGTAACGCTAAACAAAAATGTTTGTTTAATGAGAGTCTATGAGCTATGCATATTACATCTTAAGAGTTTAGCTATAAAGTGCATTTTTTAATCCTAATAATAATGTGTGTATCCTCAAGGAATAATATGTGTATATATCAATCTTCAAAATACTTCGAGAACTATTAGAAAATTAGCTGTATCTTTTTCTATAACATTTTTAATTGATTTCTTACAGAATCTAAGTTGAAAACTTAGCTTTAAACTATTACTAGAATATTCTGATTGATTCCTTACAAAATCGAAATAGAAATTTAAGTAACTCGAGATATAACAACATAAATACTTATAAATATTCCGAGAGAATTATAAAATTAGCTAAAAACTATTTCAAGAAAATATCCAGATTGTTTCTCCTTACACAATCCTAATCGAAATTTAAGAAATGCAATTGACAAGCTGCAGAACAGGCTACCTTTGTACTCAACTGTGAACTGTAATCATGAGAGCTGTAGCTGTCTGTATGTCAATTAATTTGAACAATTTACAAGCTCGCTCGTGACCTTAAGATAGCCCCCTGTGATATTAAAGTACAGCTCGTGCGCAACCCTTTGGCTCATTAAAGCTACAGCTTTGGGTGGTTAAGAATGCGTCACAGCAGCAGCCAGCGATCCATTAACCTAATTACAAGCCCAGGGAAAGAAAACAAAACTTCAACTGGGAGCTACTTAAAAGCAGCGCATAAAAATAAAATAAAACAATATGTTAAAAAAAAAGGTTAAGTAGTGAGCTCGACTCGAGCTGGCGGGAATGTTGTGAAAAATGCAGCAAATTAACTAAAATAAAAAGCCAAAAAATTACACGTGAAAGTGGCATCAAAAGTCGCAGCAGCAGCAACAGCAACAGCGGAAAACAAAAATCAGCAAACGCTGGAGGAGCTGAAAACTGGTGTTGGAAAGTTAATCAAGACAAACGCTAATTAGTTAATGAATTGCTGTTTAAGGAAAAAAACAAATGTTATGCAAGAACTGACAAAAAAACCGAGATAAAAATGGAGAAAGTTAGACGGAACTCGACAGAAAGGAAGCTTTAAGATACCCTAGGATCTAACATTTAAGGAGAGTTACGATAAAAAATGAATTAAATTGCTAGGAAATATGAGATGAGCGATTCTTATAGATATTTTAGGATCTGATACGAACGTTATGTTGGCTTAACTTTTAGGTGTAGGGAAGCGATTAATCTTGACCTATAAGATGATGCATAGAAATTCTTAAAGATACCCTACGAGCTGATATAAAAGAAGGGTAATAAACAACATATGAAAATTAGTGAAAATGAAATTGAGTCTTAAAGATACCCTGGGAGCTGCTGTTAACCCCATGCAGGCATAACTTTCCGTTTATGCGTGGTGTATGAGATCATTCTTCAACTAATAGATATACATAGGATATTTTTACTAAGTACTATGCGATTATTTTTAAATAATAGTTACTACAGAAAATCTAATATAAAGGAGAGCTATGATACAAAAATGAAGAAAGTTAAAAGGAAATAAGAGAGCGAGTCTTAAAGTAACCTGATCAACGCGTGTGTGAATTGCTTTCAGAAAGTCTGAAAGTAACTGAAGACGGACTATACAAAAGATTATGCGAAGTATAGCCTTAACTTTATGCTGGCATAACTTTTTAGTACTAAGTATGCGATCATTTTTGAACTGTTAGATAATTGGTAAATCCTACACAAAAGGAGAGTTGTGAAAAAGATAAAATAAAATTAAAGGAAATTAGCTAGCATATTTAAAGTCTATGTCTCTATTTCATTTCCTTTAATTTTCTATATTTGTTTGTCGTAGTCTAGGGTATCTTAAAGGAGATCTACCCTTTAATGCTGGCATAACTTTGCTTGTTAAGTGCGCTATCATTTATGAGCTTTTCGAATAGTCATATATTTAGCTTATGTCACTTTTTAGTTTTCAATATAGGGTATATAAAATGCCAACAGCTTCACGTGAGCAAATATACATTCATATACAGCTACATTTTCAGCATTTCCTGGCATATGCCCCAGTTAATTAGCGCGAATATCGACGCATGTCTGGCATTTTGGTGTCAAGTCTATGAGGCCAAAAACAAGCTTCGCCGGCTCCACCAATCAGCCGCCACCTGTCCATGTGTACTTAACACACCTCACTTCCTCCCTCGCCCACTTACGCTCTCTCCCTCTCGTTAGTTTCTCTTGCATGTGCAGCAACAGCGTAGTAGCATTTTTCTCACCTGCGAAAATTGAAAATGTTTGCCTCTTGCGCCCGTCCTGGCGGTGCAACTCGCAAGCGTTGATTGACATTTGAACGTGACATGTACATGTTTTACCTAAATTCCGCAATTATTTATAGAGTCCCCTCCAACAAATTATGCGAGCTCGCAACAACAATCGAATAGTAGCCCTGCTTTTTGTTGCTTTTATTTTACTTATTATTATTATTATTATTTCTTATTTTTGCACGCATTTCGCTGACAGCGTCAATTAACGTGAAAAACTTATGCGCAAACTTTGTTTTATTTTGACTTGAATTTTTCACAAATAAATAGCCAACAACATTTAAGTCGAAAATAATTTGAAAAGCTGAAAAATCAATTCGTTTTAGCTGGCTCAACTTGCATTTTGGGCCATTGAAAATGTGTTGTGCACAGCATTTGACAGGCAGTCAGCGAGCGGGCAGCTGGTTTGACATGAGGTCTGGCAACTAATGGCCAAAGACATTCAATGCATTGATTTTTTAGTTGAGACAAAATTGAATAGAGGAATGCGTATAAAGCTTAAAAGTATTTTGATTTTATGAACTGAGGTCAAACGAAAATATTTTGAAATCTCCAATGCTACGATTTACAAGTCACGTTTAAGTACATGTTCAAGCAAAGACAAACGAAAATTTTTCAGTAACTCAGAAAATTTAAGCGAAAGCATAAGTGTATTTGTGCAAAATTTCAAACAAAAACAAACAAGAAAGTATAAAGTAAATTATAACAAGCTACGATGTTTGCTGTAACGCGGTAAATAATATAACGAACAAATCTCCTCCTATTCACCTCGTCTAATCGTAAAACTATTGCAGCTTTCTTAATTATGTGGACCAGTGTAAAGCAATTGGCTCGAACATATATAAAATTCTAAATCGGAACAGTTTTTATCGCATGGTTTTTAAATCTTCAATCATCTTTCTGCTGGGCACCTATGTGACAAAGGAGTTTGAGGCACATGCGTTAATTTAGTTTCAATTTAGTAATTTTGTGTATACAAAATTTATTATGTTTTGAGTCAAAATAAACTAAATCGGAGCACCGAGATATATCTAAATGGATATTAAATGCATACATGCTGTCTTTTTATTTGTTAGTTATACTATATAAGCCTAATAAACTTGCATTCACACTTATATCAAATACTTATATATCTGTATATATATATTACTATTTACAGTCCACACAAAATCAGAGTCAGCAGCAAGCACTACTGAACAAGTCAAACGACGACCTAAGGAGAAAGCGTCCTGAGACTACACGGCCAAATCACATTCTACTCTTCACCATCATAAATCCTTTCTATCCTATCACAGTTGTAAGTACACACAAAAATTACTATATATATACTATGTACATCAATTTTAATTTCATATACTATATTTCTATACATCTCTTGTTGCTATTGTCGCCATTGTTGTTGCTCATTCCTAGTCTGAGCCTTAAAGCGCACAATCTTTTATGTATACCCTGTAATCATAGAGTTTGACAAAGGGGCTTGTTATAGATACAGAAAGAGCCGACAGCAGCTCGAATTAGGTTTTTTATACTTTTAGTGTGAACTCAGAGTTTGTTAGAGCTAGTTCCTGAATATTTGATATGTTGGTTTTTATAAGCCAAATAAAGATATATTATATTCAAAAAAACTAACCCAAAATGACAAAGAATCTGAGGTTGGAAAAAATCGAAGAACTGAGTTTAAAGTGTGTGTGCACTTGTGTATGTAAAGTTGTTCTTTTACAGGGTATTTGTGTGTCGATTATAGTTACATTACACTTTTTAAGCTATTTGGTAGCAAAGTTTTTGGCAAGGCGATGAAAAACTGAAATCCATGGCAATTTGTTGTGAGTGGCTGCAAAAACTTGTCACACACTTGAGCAGAGCACAACAAGGATATATATATACATATACATATATATAAATATATATGTATAGTTAGATGTGTGTGTGTGTGTGGCCTTTGGTGTGACAACAGTTATTTGCCACACTGTTGCCTCTTTGGCGTGCTTAAGAAGTGGCAGCTGGAGGGCGCTTCAAGTTGTTGTTATTTTTTATTATAGAGGATTTTTCATTGGCTTTGCGGCACGTGTGTGTGTCTGTGTCTTTTGTGAACACTTGGGCACTGCTCGCTCTGTGGCTTTCTGGACATATATATATATATAGATATATGTCCAGAAAGCCACAGAGCGAGCAGTATATATATATATATATATATATATCACGATTCAGCCAGAATTTGTGTGACATTAAAGCGACAACAAATAAGCAATAGCCCAAACACACACAGATTTCGCTTAAGCATTTGTGTAGCTGAGTGTTTAGCCCGAGTGCATTGTTAGACGTGCAACAACCTGCAGCTGCAGCAGCAACAACAACAAAATCAACAACAATTAAAAAAAAAAAACACTGCAACAAAAAAGCATAAAAAATGCATGAAGTAGTCAAGTGTTTGCCATGCTGCAATAAAAAAACTTGAGGCCCAGCTCAGTTACAGATTGAAGAAATATGACTGCAGTTACACAAATGTACATTAAAGAATCATAAGCAAATCATAATTCAGACGAATTTCTAAATGCCCTGTAAAATTAAAGCATTCAACCATGAACTGTAGACAATTTTAAAGGGTTTTCAAGGTTCTTGGCTTTATGGAAATTTAAAAAATTTTTATTTATGAATTTTTGCATTGAGAGAATTATTGAAGTTGAACAGAATTATATATCATATAGGGTATTAATTTTTAATTCTTTTATAGTTTCCAAATAAGTCTACAAAGGTTTCTTCTATTACATATATATTAAATTTTTCTGATATAATTATTTATATATTAGAGAAAATCACGACAAATTCATTTAAATACGTTTTTCATTTCCATATGAAGAACCAATTTGGAAAAATGTACATTATAAGTTTTAACGCAAGAAGTATCGTAACAAATATGCCCATCACTGTTGCTGTACAGGGTATACATGATACGCGTATTCACACTTTTGTTGGCCCGCACTGACACAGTTTATTGTCTTTTTAGCAAAGGCAAAACATTTGGCGGCACAACACAAACAAAAGCAGCAGCAGTAGCAAAAAAAAAAAACCTGTAACAACAACAAAAATGCGGAAACATGTTTTTTTCGCTCAGTGTATGTGGCATGTGTGCTGGCAATTGTATTTTCCAACACTTGAGCTGAGCGTAGTGTGGCACATAAAATCCTGTGAAGTGGAAAACATGCAGCATAAAAGCGCTGAAAAACTGTAAAACTGCAAATTATTTGTGCCAGTCGTCAGACATACATACATGCAGACATACATGCATACACACATGCATACAGTCATGCATACATGTCTATAGCATACATGTCTGCATGCATACATGTAGACATTCTACATACATGCGTGTCTTCATGCATACATGCAGAATTGCATGCATACATGCATAGATACGTACATACATGCATACGTACATACATACTTGCATACATACATGCATGCATAAATACATACATGAATACATACATGCATGCATAAATACATACATGAATACATACATACATACATTCATAGCGGTTTATATACATACAATTGGTGTCTATAGCTAGGGATATAGAGCACAGGCTTCAGTCAGGCCAGACATGTTAATTCGCATGCAAAAAAAAAAAAAAAAAAAAAGTGGAAAAAGCAAAGGCTGTCACAGCTTTTCCAAATACCCCTCAAGTGCTGCCCCGCCCCGCCTCCCGTCCTTTGACTGACTGACTGACTTTTTGCTGGGCATTATTTTCGTCCTTACAGATTTACTGTTGTTGTTGTTGCTGTACTCAGTGTTGCGTTAAGTCCGACTTGCCGGATTTATATACGGCTGGCCTGTTTGTAGATTTTTTTCCCACCCACACACCCCTCAGCTCAGTCCCCTTTCTCTGTCTGGCATAAATCTTTTGTTGATTCAAGTCATCGCCGTGGGATTCTGGATGCTGGCAGGGAAGAGTTGTCTTTCCTGGGCCATATCCTTTATATGCACTCACGCTGCTGCGAGTGTTTGTCATGGAATTAAGCAATTCCTTCTTGCCTTTATGGCACAAATTAAAAGGCTTCTGCAACTGAAGTAATCCATGCTCCCACTTACCATCACACACACACACTTACGCGAATTCTTATATGTCTCTGTCTGCATGCACTTCGCAGGCGCTGTGTCGTAATGTTGTCCCAGTGCAAATGAAGATTAAGTGCACATTACGCTTTATGACTGATAAGCGGAAAATGTAAGGAAAATGTGTTATACGAGACGAGCAAATATTCTGCAGAGGCGACACCTTAATAAATATATGCCAAAAGAATATGCATTAAAATGCTGACAACTTGAGTAATTTTTAAAGAAATGAAAGTTGACGGATGTGAGAAATCTGGCTGACAAGTTGCAAACATATATCTTGAGTTTTCACTGAAGCGTTAGTGCGTGGATTAATATTTTGAGGGTATTGGATAACCAGTTAAATAATACTTTTGCGCTGAATACAGCTTGTGTTTTGGCTCAGTTTAATAGGTTAGTAAGTAGATACGATGTTCTTTTCATGTTGTCATCAAAGTATGCTTAATATACTATAAAGTGTTGCCAGGTTAAAGAAATTTGCTTGAAACTTGGCTGAGTTACGATAGTTTGGCATATTGGTGGGTAGAACTTATTTAAAGATTCAATGCGCTACGACAGCTTATAGCCGAAAAACATCTGCTAAAACACTTAAAAGTTAAAACCCTTAATGTGATTAAAGTTCCTTTTATTTGTTTCTTCTTGCACATTTTCAAATTGAGACATTTCCGAATTCTAAAGAACTTGGAAAACTTGCAAAGTAGGCAGGAAGCTTGAGCAACGTAGACTGACTTAGCTGAACTAATCACAAGCTAAACGACCTCTAATAGCAGCCTGAACTTTTGTCAACAATGTAGACAGATACACACACACATAAGTACACACATGGAGACACGTCCACTCAGACAGCCGAACATGCCAAAAAGAGAGCATAGTGTACGACGAGCTAAACTTTTGCCATTTCAATGCTTCAGTCATTTCCGCAGCTTTGTTATAGATGGAGAGCGAGATGAATAGAGGCAGAGACTGAGGAATAGATGGTAGGAATTTCGAGAGCTTATCAGGGAACAAAGAGCAGCTCTGTGGTGGGGTGGCGGAGGGGGCAATAGCAGCAGCAGCAGCGGAGATAAGATTAAAAAGTTTTTAATAAGACGACACTAAAAGCATCAAAAGGAAAATTTTTGCTGCATATGTGGAAAAGTGGTGGCAGGGAAAACTTTTAGCTGCTAAGCGTGCAAACTTGAACTTTAAGCTGATCACAAAAACGACAACATCAAGAAATAGAGCAGATGATGCAGCTGCACAGTATGCAATAAAAGTATTAGCAGCAAGCGCAACAATGTTCAATCAAATATTAAGCGTGTGCAACAGCAGGAGCTGCCACAATGCGTTGAGCAAGGGTTTGAGCAAACGCGTGGTACTCGGCTTGGCATATGTAAAACCTCTTTGAAATGGCTTATCAGAGCGCTGTGTTGGCCAAAAGGCAGGCAGCGAAACGCGTCAGCGCTAGAACGCAGCGCCGACGACAGCTGCACAATTTTCAATATGTGACACATGGTGAGGCAGCTGCAGCCGGAGCAGGGAAACAAGAACAGGACGCAGGACACGCGCTGACGTCTAAAGCCAAAGCTAAAGCCATATACCATAGAGCATAGACCGTAAACCCAAAGCAGATCCTTTGGCAGCAGCCGCCGTTGTTGCCGCCGCGAATTGCTGGCGGCTGTGGCAGTTGCAAGTTAAAAGAAAGAAAAAGTAATGGTGGCTGCTGCTTTGCATACGGCGGCTAAAAGCGTATCCGTGCAGTTTTCAATAATGCAAGTTTGAAGACTATACCAACTCGATGCCCTATGCTGCCCCCTTTGAACCCCCAGCTGCATGCAACTATGAGTCGTCGCGTATTGTGTTGCATTTTGTTTATGCATGCGACAGCATCAAAGCTCAAGATGTTTGGGGCTGTGGCACAGGTACGGGTTGGGGTTAGCTTATTGAAGTTTGAGGCCATGTCGTATTTTAGAATGTGCCTTTTTTTTTGTTTTGCCAAGCACTTTGACAAATCGATGGGGGTGCGGTTTTTTTTTGCTTTAGATATGCATGCTCTATATGCCGTTTGTGCGGGTTGCTTGAAAGTTTTTTTAAGGGTTTGAAAAACTATATTTCTGAATCAAAATTGCAAAGTAAAAACAGCTGCGGATGGCTTATGTATGAGGCTGAATAGCTAGATATGTGTGTTATTTAAATAGTTGAAGAAGTCAAGTAAAGCCAGGTGAATATTTGTTGGACTACAAATATTATAAAGCCATATAAAGTTCTATAAAAATGTAGGCCACATTTATCACTATGGAAATGTCGAACTTATGCTCACTCGAAAAATTGTGTATCAATTATTTACTCACAATAAAATGCATTTTATATAATTGGCATATAATCGGCTAAGAGTATTAAACCTCCAAAACATTTCATTTAAATATATATGAATAATACTATTTTTTTAGTTGTTCAGTTATATTGAATAATTAAGCAGTATAATTATTGACTGAGTGCTATTGCTCAATTATTTTATATTCACTATAATTTTGACACATTATTGTTTTGTTATATGGCTGTTTTGAGTATATTGTTCCCTCCATTTTGGGCTTGTTTTTTTTTTAAATATTTTTTTCCCATTACTATAAATGCTTCCATTTAACCACCAGAGCCCTGATAGGAGCTCACTTTACTTCAGTCCGACCAACAAACATATTGGGAACTATTCGGTCTCTCCACCATACTTTGTTTTAAAGTCTTCGGCCAGGAAACAAGCTGAAAATTTAAGAAGAGGAGGACATTATAATAAAAAAATTTTATTTTTATGTTTTGATTAACTTTGTCTTTTTTACTTACACTTGGAATTTGTGAGTACAAAAATATAAAAACAAATGTCGGTTGAGCCAAATGGGGGGGTATGTTTGGGGAATCTTCTAAAGAGCACGCTTCGTATGTGCTTAGTCGCCTCCTACGTTTGCATCTTTATTTATTTCATTTCGTAGTATGCGATAAAGAAGATTCGGGAATTGCTTAATGTCATTTTTGGTTAGATGACCACGCTCGTACATTTCATGGAAGAGCTACAAAATATTATATATTATTTATTGGATTAGTAAAGCCTTAGCCTGAGCTTTTTATAGCCGCGGAGAGATTACTCTCTCTCTCTAACTTCTATATTTCACTTTTGGGCTTAGTTTTTATAGCCTAGAAGAGATGTTTTCATACATTCTTTTTTCGTTTTCTACTTCTCAGACAAAAAGTTCTTGGATCAGATACAATTTTTTTTTATGGTTATTAAAAAAATACTGAATCCTTTGCATATTTCAAAAGCTTTTTAGACTTTTCTACTTTTTATAAAACTTAGATATTGATTTTGCCCCATTAAAGGTCTTAAAAAATCAACTTTTCATAAAAATAATGTTTTCTATTAATCCTTTAAAGGGTTAATTTCTTTTTGAGATAAGACTTTCAACCCATTATTGAGTTTTTTTTTCTCTATTAAAAAATACTTTTCGAGAAATTAGGAAAATTGTGTTTAGGGAAGTTTTATCGTTTCGAAAAACAGCTCGATTCTTATTGGCGCTTTTCTGAATTTCTACATTTTAGGGTCATTTCGGGTAATATTTTTTGTCGTCTGAATGTAACCGAAATCAAAAACCATTTTTAATTTGATATCCTTCCCACTAGTATTTTATATAGCTGCTAGAGGATACTTAAGAATATTTTTAGAAATTCAAGCATATTGAGTTCTGGATTGCGCTATTTACCTTACTCTAGCTGTCTACTTACCACCTCCTTGAACTGCCCGCAATTGACAGCCGCCGTCCGTTGTGTACGCCACTCGACTTGCAGCTGTTTGTCGGCCTCATTGATTGGCTGCGGCATCCAATCCATCACGTCCTTGTTGATAGCTGCTTGCTTGGCTAACTTGGCGGGGCTCTTGATTTTCTTAGCCGGCCTATGCTTGGCCTTGGCTCGGGGCTTGGGCTTGGACCTGGCAGCCAACTGCAGTTGCTTCTGCTGATGCTGCTGGTTGAGGCCTACTTTGGAGCTGGTGCTTATGATTTTAGAGCTGCCTGCTTGCAGACGTCCGCCGACCGCATGGTTAACCGCATGCTTGGCCAGAAATTCGGCATCGAGGCGGGATTCCCGTTCCAGGCGACGTGCGCGTCTTGCACGGCGCTGCAGCTGGTGGCGTTGTGTCCGTCGATGGGACTTGATGACGGCCATGCTGCGTTTGTTTCGAATGCGTGCGCCCACTGACATTTTGTCCGGATTGGTCTCCATATTCTGATTTGATTCCACTTGCTGCTTGTCAACCATCTGCCAAATGCCCACCCTTTCCTTTCCCGCATTTTGTTGCAACAATCTGGCCTTTTGCAAATGTATATCCTTGGCAATGGCCAGCGCCTGCATGCGCTTCTGTTTAAGCAAATTCGAGAAATTCTGTGTATTGTTTTGCAGGAATATATGCTGTAGCTTCTGTTTGCGCTGTCGCAAACGATGCAGCTGATCCTGTTCGGTTAACAGCTGCTGTTGCAGTTTCTGTTGCTTCAAATGCTCACGATTGAGACGAATGCGACCCTTGCTTGTGTTATTCTCCTTGAACATGGACACCTCTTTGTATTGATTGTAGAACTTGAAATAATAATTGACTCGATCGCTATTTGTGGGCGGCATAATCCGTCTATAGTTGCCCAGATGGCTCTCCTCCCAGGCAATTTGCTGGGCCAAGGCGCCCAGGGAACATGCCTGATTCAGATCAGCGCCACCGGCGGCTCTTTGCGGTGTCACCGCCGACTTGCTGGGGGTGACTGCGCTCCGCCGATGCGCCTGCTGCCTCATTAAACGATCCCTTAGCTGTGCACGATCCTCGCGAATAATCTCCTCCTTGTCGACGAGCGGCGTGCTAATTAAATTCAATGTATCCCGTATTAACGGGCGCTTAACTTCATAGTCAACGGGCTCGCCGCCGGATAGACTTGGCGTATGGTTCACCTCCAAAATGTACGGTTTGAGCTTCCAATCCACGAGTATGTCAAAGCCCAGCAGCTGAAAGCATGCCTGAATCTTGTCGTGCTTGGGGAAACACAAATGATAATTATGCTTCAGCACCGGCCATGCGCTTATCACAGTCTTGATGATCGCATCATCCACCGCTGCCCAGAACTCGTCCACGCTGTAGTTGTGGTCCACGAGCCACTTGTTGTAGGCGCTCAATTTGCGCTTGGAGCCACCATCATTGCCACTGCCCGCATCATAGTTCGAATTCCGACGATTCACACAGTAGTTGGTCAAGTGCATGAACATGTTATTACTGTTACCCAGTGCCGGAGGCTTGTATTTGTGCGTCGCAAAACGAGCCAAACCCTCATTGTACACAAATATGCGCAATGGATCCACTGAGGTAACCAGTGTATAGACACGCAAATCAAATTTATAGCCATCGATGAGCAAAGGCTGCAAAAGTAAAGGGAATGAAGGTTAAACAAGGTGTTAGAGAAAGTGTTTGTGCTGAAATTGAGAATGGCTGAAGAAGAAAGAAAAATTAAGAATGATTAGAACTGGGGTTGTGGCTATTTAAATGTAGTATTTTTAATTTTATTATATTTATTGACTTGTTAAATGGTGAGCGAATGCCCAAAAAATACTTATTCATATGAAAAGATATGATATAACATAAGTGAGGGTATATAACATGACAGAAGTAAACAACATATATACGATATCTAAAATAAGAGCAACAGTTGCTCGACTTTCCTGATGGAGTGAAGCAATAGTCTTGTTGAAGAATCGACCTGATCTGGGGTGGAGAGACAAGCCCAGATGCTTGCTGCTATATCAAGTAAAATTGAGATAGATATCATATATATCCAATGCAATATACCTCTCCAACATTTTCATCACACCCGCTCGCCCCCTCACACTCACCTTATCAACGTATGACTGACATATGAGCTTCTCCTGTCTGCCCACAGAGCGTAGAGTATTGGTTAGCCAAATGCCACGCCCCTGACCTGATGAATATGGCTTGAGTATAAAGGTGCGTTTGTGTTTGTTCAAATAGACGGCCACATCGTACGTACTAAATAGAACTTAATTCGATTAATTTCGCCTAGAACTATGTGTGTGTACTCACTCGGTGGGCAGCAGCCAGGTTTTGGGAAAAATGCGATAATCGCCTGGGTACATTTTGAGCATGCGATTCAGATTGCGCGAGAGCAAATCCTTGCGACAGATCTCGCTCATGCCAGGAAAGTGATTGATTTGCTGAAAGCGCTTCATGCTCTTTAAAAGATCAAAGTGGGGCGTATTATCGCACCACTGCACGTTCCACAGACGATGCTCGGGCACATGGGTCAGGCCCATGCCCTTGGTTACCTTGGCGATGAGTGGAAAGCGGGTATGCTCAACACAAATGCTGATCCGTATGCCGCGTATCAGAGGCTCAATGCCCGCTGGATCTAGCTTCAGACGCGGCTCATGCAACACATTGTGGCAGGTGGTCTGTCGTCGTCTTTTCTTCGAATGTTCATTAACCAGCGTATCGTCCTCGGAGAGCAGCAAATATGGACTGCCTCTTGCATCATCCACAAATGCAGTGTCAATGGGCTGCCATTGAATCGTCGTTGAGACGGATCGACCGGGTGACCGGGTCTGAGTTCTTGTTTGCTTGTTCCTCGGTGATCCGATTGCCTTGGTGCAATCGGCCACCTTGTAGCTTTTGTCACTGTGCAATAGGTTTTTGACATCAAAGTAACGTGTGTATTGATTGGAGACCTTCTTTGACTTGAACTTTTTTATGGTAGTCATCTAAAGTGTTTTTTAGTTCATAACATAATTTGTATCGATGCGAAGCAATGTGCGGTTTAATCAAATATTACCGTTGCCTGGGAATTATTTAAAAGCAAAAGGGTTGCGAGTACCTAAAATTTTGACAGTTTTATGATTGACAATCAATGCAAATGCTGTAGGGTATATTTATTTTCCAAAAGATTTCTTGTTCGTTTTATATTTTAATTCTTATAAATCTCAACCGGCCTATGCGCATATTTGATCACATACTTTTGTTTGTGTGATTTCGTTAAAATAAAATATTTATGGTTTTTTGTTGAGAGCACATAAAATGTAAAGTAAATTCTTAATATTTAAAATGTATATTCGAAATTTTTCTTTGATTAATCAAAGTTGTTATTGAATGTTTTAAAACGTATGAAATATTTTTGTTGAATGGAGAGAAGTTTAAAATAAATTTCTTATGACTTTAAGTAAATTATCAAACTTTTACTAAAAACTTTTTTATATTTAAAATTAAGAATAATTTCTTGAACTCTGAAAAATGAATTCTTATGACTACGAAGTGTTAGCAAATAATTTCTAAATATTTATATTTTAGGATAAACTCCTAAGAATTTCTACAATTAAAATGCTTTGTCATTTAATGCCGATTATCTTAAATTCATATAGCGTGCAGAATAGGTTTAAATAACTCCAGTTTTTGTCCAGTAATATTGTGCAATGTCACAGCTGCTCCCAGTGTCAGCTTGTCTGTGTGGAACCTTTACAATCTATTTTAACAGCATTTCATTGCCATAACATTTATCAGTAGCTAGCCGAACTTGGGCTGCTCCCCCGCAGTTGTAATCGAATCTTGTTGCTGTGGTTCAACCTGTCGCGTTTCTCCATTACCAAAGTCACGGTGCGCCTCAAGCCACAAAATCGTCATGTGCAACACCTTGCGTTAGCTGATATGCCCATGAGCAAAGGGTGTAGGTCAAGGGGGAATGGAAGAGTCTAGTAGTGAGTGGCTCATTAACCGCAGTTTAATCAAGTTTTAGATTTTTGCGGCTATTAGTTCAGGCAGTTGTTTATAGTTGATGTTTAAGGAAAGCTACACACAAATTATAGACCTATATATATGACAACTAGATTTTTATAGTTGTTGTCGATGGTGTTGCTGCTGCTGTTGTTGTCATACGCTTGGTTAACTTTCATGACAATCACAACAATAAAGCACATGCAAGCGCTTCATTTGGGTCGACACTTTCCAGCGGCGGCGTGATTGTCACCCAGTTGCACACATGACAATTCCCTTGCACAGACACATTACCTGGTCACTGGTTGCACATTGCAATTGCCTTTGACTTGTTTATTGTTATATCCAATTACCAAATGTGTGTCGTACTGTGTGCCTCATTTTGCAATTTGGTAAGCGGGAAAGTGGTTGTGTTTTTTTTTTTATATATAGTTATTTTTGGTGGGGCGCAAACGGAGCGTGTAATTTGTCAAGTTTATTTGGTTGAGCGACGTTCCGATTTTTTTTATTTTTCATTTTTTAAGTCTCTCTCTCCTGCTTTTGGGCACGCCCACTTTGGCTCACTAATTAGCTGCTGCTGCTGCCCCGTTTGTTTGTTGTTAACTTGCTTTTGTATTGTTGCTAATTATGCGCGCTTTGTCTCTGACACTTTTTGGCAAACTAAAAACAAAAGCAAAATAAATACAACAAAAAAGTGTTGGCTACTTTAAACATGCTCAAATATTAATGATAGTGCACGCACAGGAAAAGGCTGCTGCTGCTGCTGCTGCGGCTACTGTTGACACGGATAACAAGGAGTGTTGCCATGAAAACACACAGATAAGCGACAGACAAACGACCAGAGAATTTACGATTAATGTTTGTTAAATAACAGTTGAAGAACTAGAAGAATGTGGCTCAGGCTGTGCTGAGGCTTAGTGCGGCTTTTCAGTGGGTTAGTTTCACAGCTTAGCTAAATTGAAAAAGTTTTGTGCATATTTCAAAATTTTTTATAGGTATTATATAACTGAAACTTGTCTTGACAGGTTGCCTAAGCGATATAAGCTAAAAAGTAAATAAAATAAAATGCAATTAAATTATGGTAAATAAAATTTTAAACAAATTCGAAGCATCTTTTGATCTAAAATGCTTATGTGGGGGCAATTATTTATGGGAAATCTCTTTACCAAACATATTTATATATTTTAGTCAGCTCATTTTTAATAAATCAAAGACTCTCATCAATTTGAACATAACACTTCGTTGAATAACAACTTTTGTTGATTTAATATTTAATGTTTCAGTTTTTACTGACATCTAATTGGCTCAAACGATAAGCGGAAATCAATTTAAAAACCATGCCAATTATTTATAATAATAACGAATTGCACTTCAACGCGCTCTTCATTTCTGCAAGCAATGTATAGTGAAAATCAAATATATATCTTTTAAGCATATTAATTGTTGTTGTTGTTAAATATTAAATTGACTACGTTTTGCTGCTGCTGCTGCTGCTCTGCTGCTGATTTTTTAATCAAGTGGAGGGCGCAAAAACGGAAAACAAAAATAAAACGTGCTTATGCCAAACTGCATTAATAATTTAAAGGTGTGCACATTTAATTTGTAGCTGCAAGCAAAACCGAAAAATTATTTCCAAAAAAAAGGCAAGGAAAAAGTTAGTGAAAAACTCGAGCGCGTATTAATAAAAAATTAAACAAAACCAGGCTGAAAAACAAGTTGGGTGTTGGGTGGAGAGAAAGGGAAGAAAAGGGAGGAATACAGAGAGAGGGTCAAAGAGATAGAGAAAGAGGACGGAGAGAGAGAGAAGACGGAAAGAGAAGAAAATTAGAGGCTGGGTTAGGATGTTTAGGGAAGCAAAAGAGAGCAAAAAAAAACTTGGCTCATAAAGTTGCAGTTTGGGCAGCTAAAAAAATTCTGAAATGGAGCATAAATTACAATGTGTGTGTGTGTGGGAAGGGGGAGGGATAAGGGTGTGTGTGTGTGTGTGTAGATGGCAGTTGCTAAAATCCTTTTAATTTTATGTGCCCGCGGCAAATGCTCAATCTCTAGCGCCGCTTTGCACTGAGTGCACATTAAAAATTAATCTTTTAATTACTGGGGCCCAACTACAACAACAATAGCTGCTGCAACAACGTCTATGTGTGTGTTTGTGCATGTGTGTGTGTATTTAGGCGCCTTTGTGCGCAGCAGCTATTAATTACTCGTACTTCCCAACGATATAGATCTTTGTATAATACACGCCCACGCACGCAATGATTGCTGTTATAGCCCACAGCCACGCCCCGTATATATAAATATATATATATATATGCTGCAATGGCTTTTGTTAGCTGGCAGCCGGCAGCCATTTTGTGTGTGTGTAGCCTGTGCAATGGCAGCCATTTTGTATGGCAAACGGCAGCATCAACTGGCTCAACAGGCGCCCCAAAAAGTATGCAACAACAAAAGCAAAACAATTTCGCGTTGGCATATAATAATAACAATAACAAAATGCAGCACAACTGAAAGTAGAAGCAGCAACAGCAGCTTAAGAATAACAACAAAACAAAACAAGAATAGTTGTAATAATAATAACAATAAATTCTGCGTTCCTTTGAAACTTGCCAACGTGACTTCCCAGCCAAAGCCTCGAACAAAACCCAAAGCCAAAACTCAAAACTTGAGCTAAGCACATGAGCAGCTTACAGCCACGCCCCCTGAATACATGTATATATATCGCCCTAATCCCAAACACAGTTTTCCACTTGAAAACGCTTGAGGTTTTTGCTGCTGCTTTCACATTTTGTCACAATTTCTGGCTTATTCGCACATTTACAGAATATCTCAACCGTTTTTAATTGCTTTCAATTGACCCTCAACCCAAAAAAACTTTGCACATAAAGTTAAGCGCAACAATAGCTGTGCCACACATTTGATTTTAATTGAATTTTGACCGCTTACACTTTAAGCATTAACACTGCGAAGGGGCAGTTGGGGCTCGCTTTTAATGCCAAAAGTTTGCGTGCGTTGCGCCCAACCTCCCCCCTAAAAAAGCGTGACCCGTGCAGAAAACTTTGCTAACGGAATTAAAGAACATACTCAAAATTTCTCTAAACGTCCGTCTAGTTGAATGAACAGCTACCAAAAAAAAAGGCACAAATGACAATTTGCGAGTTAAACGAGAAATTTAAGGAAGAGTTGCAGCTGTGCGTATTGTGAAACAAAAATAAAGTGTTCTCCATTAAGCATATCAGATAAGTATGGAATATAGAATATACGATTCACAGATATAGAGTATACAGCTTATATAAAATATACAGTCTATGCAGAATATATAATATATATTCATTGTGCATGTTAAAGAAGTACGTTGCAGTCTATACAGAATATACAGAAAAAAATCTTAGTTAACTGATTTGCAGATCTTAAAATGTGTAAATATCATATCAAGTATACATCCATTTGTATTGGGTTTACTTGACGCGTTTTCCTTGAGCTCAACTGTGTTCGCTTGTCGAGTATTCACATGGCGAATTGTATATTTTATGCCCGAACTGGCTCTGAGCTTCTGACTACTTCTGAGCTGCATGTTTATCTTACACTTATTTAAAAAAAATTGAAAAAAATACAATTTTTTTTTGTTTGAAAAAGAATGAACTTAAAATAATATCTGAGTTCGAGATCATTTATTATTAATTTTTGATTTTAATTAGATGTATAAAATAAAAAGATTGCCAAACCCAGCATAAAACTAAAATTATTTATTTAGCTTGCTCGAAGTTTGGGGTTTAATTTACTATAATAAAAAAAGCTTATATATTTCTACGAAACATCTCTTCAAAATTCTCTCAAAGCATGTGAGATTATGTTTATCTATGCCAAAATGAATATCATATGCATATACCATATATAGAATTCATAGCTGACTTATATTTTCTCTTGTCAATAAAAGCTAAATATGCGTATTAATTCAAATGAAATTACATAAATATCTAAATAAAATGCACTTTTGATGGCTCTTATGCAACCTAATCCCTTAGACATATATATATATATATATATATATATATATATATATATATATATATATATATGGGAGCTCAACATGACAATCACAAATTTTTTGACATTTGTGCGCCGTTTCTGTTGATTTATATGGTATATAGAATAGATGTTCTATGAATACATATATATACGCTCTACTACGCTCGTAATTATGCATGAATCACGAATCTGCTGTTTCTGCTTCTGCAACGCGTCCGTCTGGGCTGGGCTTTATGTAGCCTGCATTTCGACCCGAAACGCATGAATGAACGCGCCAGGAACAAAAATATATGCACATAAATTTCATCAGCTCGGGTGCAATGAAAATGTTGAAATGTTAAAATGCTCGCACGTAATACACAAAAAAAAAAGGTCATTTGTAACGCAAAACAAAAAGAAAAACAGCTACTGAAATAGAAACAAAACTAAAAACGTGGCCGGCCAAACACAAAAGTTCTGCGAAAATCTTTTTGCTTGATTTTAACAACATTTTTACTTGAGTTTTTGTTTTGCGTGCTTTTATTTTATGGTATTTATTTGCGTTGTGTGCAGTGCATAAACAACCAACGCATTTGTAATCAAAATAAAACTTAACAACTGCCCCAGCAGCAAGAGCGGCATGCCACAAGCAGCATCAGCAGCTGCGAAAACGACAGCAAGGACAAGTGACAGGCGCGCTGCTAAGTATGCAGCACATTTTGCTTCTTTTTTTGACTTGCTCAACTCCAGTGAGAAAGTGCGCGAAAGATGGATATCTTACTTGGTTAGGGTATAGCAGTTAATGCTGGATCTGACAACATTACAAGCTCTTTTTTGTCTCCACACTTGACTCGGGCTCAGTTGAAATTATATTCATTCTTTTTGTAATTTAGAAGCTGCGGCAAGCAACAATTTGTCAGATAACACCTTTCAATATATTCTATTCGTAAGTTTCAAATAATTCCTAACCCTCGGCTTTGGCTTCTCTTAAGGTAAATATCGTCCTGATCTGAGGATCAGCTTGTTTTTCCTGAAGAGAAACTTTCTAATTTACTAATGGATGTCAAACTTATTTTTACTAAAATATTTTGCCCCGACTTGGCTTTAAGTTTAAGCACAAGTTTTCTTGCTTCTTTTGTTTTTGTGTGTTAGCTCTCGTGTATTCATGAAATATTTATTTAGATGTGACGGAAATGTATGTGGCATGCCGCAACAAATTGCATGCAAAATGATGGCAGGCAATGGGGTCATGTTAAGAAATGTGACACCTTTATGATGGAAGGGTGGATGGTTGGGAAGGGTATGGGTAGGGGTGAGGCAGAAAAGCTACGACGCGCTATGGCCAGGTGGAATTGCCAGGGCATTGTCAATGTCATAATTTGCCATAATGTGCGCGAGGCGACGCTAGGGGAGGAAGAGTGTTGGGTGAAGCGGGGCTGAAAGAGGCACCAGAGCAGAAGCAGCAGAAGTTTCCCCGCCCCGCCCCGCCCCGTTCCGGCACAATGTGAGTGTGGAGGCTGATGATGTTGCATGTCCATGTCGAGATGTCGATGGCGATGTCGAGATGTCGATGTCAATGTCATTTGGCTTTGCCAGCGGCCGAAAGGACTGAAAGCCACACGCTGTATGTGTGCTTTATTGTATAGGTGTGTGTGTGTGTGTGTTCAACTTAGTTGCAAAGTTAACGATGCGCCATGACAACACTCCATCAACATGGACAGCATGCCCAGTTAGACAGCAGGCGGGCACAGGGCAGCCAGGCAAGCTTTTGAGGCGCCTTCTCTGCCGTTCACCCCCACGCTGTGTCCGCTTGATGCCACGTGTCATGTCCTTGGCTGCGCATTGTCTACATTAACAGAGCCGTGGGGCACAAAAAGGCGCATATCCAATTGCAAAAAAAAAAAAAAAGAAGCAAAGCATGAGAAACGGACGCATGTCGATAACAAAGCGCGAGTCGAGCCAAACGCAAACATTCAACTAACATTAGCGCCACGCCTCAAACATGCACACATACACAGACACACACACACACAGAACACACACACACACACACAGAACTCACACACACACAGAACACACACACACACACTCAGAACACATACACAATCAGAACACACTCACACATGCAGAGCTACACTCCCACGCACTCTCACACAGGGCACTTGCTGCATCTGCCGCTTCGCTACGAGTTTGGTGTCTATTTTACTTGGTCATTAAATTTGGATTTTGTGCTGTGCATATCACAAGTGCTTGACTTTGCTGTTAAATACACACACAGACACACAGCTACACCTCGGCACACATGTAATCACATGCGTGTGTGTGTTTGTGCAGGCAGCTCTTTAGTGGCCCCTTTGTGTGGCAAGCTCCGCTGCAGCAGCTCGCCTGCTGCTTCCACACTTTGTTGGCTGTGCTTTTTGCATGCCACACACACACACCCGCACACACATTTGCCTTTCACACACACTGGGCTTCCGTCGAACTGGAACCACTTTTGCCAGTGCTAAACAACGTTCATATGTATGTCCGCTAGTTGTGCCATCCAAGTAGAAGTTTGTTTTGTTTTTTTGTTTTACTTACGGTTTTGAGCCTTTTGTGGTTTTCGTGGTTTTCGCCTACGCTTCTTGCATGGCAATTGCCACAACAAAAAGGCTCCATATTTTTAGGCTCTGGAGCTGAAAATGGGGAATTGAGTTGCTGGGAAACTAAGCTCTGGCCACACCAGAAATCGATTAGATGCACTTTGCAATAAACGAAATGATTTTAAAGAGGAAAAGGATAACAAACAGCTCTTGAGGAAATTTGCAACCAAAATAAATTAACTTTAAATTTGAAACGTGAACGAAAATGCGACATCTGTAAAAATATTTAGCATAAAAATCTGTTTTAAATTCCTAGGAATTTGCCATAATAAATGTTGCCTAGGTTTGTTTTGTCTGCAATACCTGCAGCTTTCTTGGTTAATAACTTAATGCATAAGATTTTTATAATTAAATTAAAAAATAGTATGAGTTCATAATATTATAGATATTATTATAATCTATTATAATATATATATATATATATATATATATATATGTATATAATAAATAAACTCACACTAGGCACGTTTTCGACTGATGGCACATATTTTCCCAAGAGAAAGCACGAGAATTAATAAAGTTAAGCAACTCAATCTGAGAGACACGTTTCAATAGGAACACCGCATAGCGTTGGGAGCGAATCATAGTCAATTAGATTATGTCAAAGCCTTTGTTCTTGGCGATCATAAAAGCCATGGGTTTGTCTGACAGTCAGCACAGTCTCAGAGTCAAAGTTAACTTCTTGACATGTTCGCACTACGTTTCGGCTTCATCGTATGCCTCGTCCTGAGCGCAGTGAATACTTACGATCTAAACAAGAATCTAGGCTTGAGCCTGATTCGTCTACTTCGTGTGGCACGAGCTGTAACGGATGTGTTCGGCGCTACTGATGTAACAACTGCAACAACACCTGAAGCGACGACAATAACAACGGATTCATTAACAACTATAACAACAGAGTCTCCAACAACCCCAGCTGCAACAACAATAACAACAGAGACTCCAACAACACCAACAACAATAACAACCGAGACTCTAACTACGCCAACATCATTAACAGATTCTCCAACTACACCAACATTAACAACTACAGAAGCTCTTACAACTCCAACGACAATAACAACACAAGCTCCAACAACAATAACAACAGAGACTCCAACAACCCAAATAACAATTTCAGCACCAATAACAACAATAACCACACCAACTCCAACAATAACAACTATAACTACACCTGCTCTTACAACTCCAACAACAATAACAGAGACTCCAACAACACCAACAGCAATTACAACAGATTCACCAACTACACCAGCAATAACAACAATAACTACAGCATCTTCACCAACAATAACAACTATAACTACACCTGCTCTTACTACTCCAACAACAATAACAGAGACTTCAACAACACCAACAACGACAGCAACATCAACAACACCAACAGCACCAACGACAGCAACAACAGCTGTGGCAACAACTCCTGCAACAACGGTATATACATATTCTTGTCTTTTTCTGGCATACAGGTTTCGCTCACTTCGATTCGTAACTCTTTTTTTTTCATAGGTCACTATAGTATTATTAACATTGAGATCAAATGGCGTCGTAATTTTCCAACTTCGATTGAATTGCGAAAACATCAAGTTGATTTTCGGCGCAACTCCAATTAATGCCTGCTCCCTTTTACTTGCTTAACATTATTTTAGCCTACGAAATATTTAATAACAATAAATATGAATGTTTTTTATTTATTACAATTTTGTTAATAGATTTCAAATCCAAATTCAATTTCGATGTTATTAATATTTGCATTAAAAATGTATAATATAATTGTTTATTTTATAAAAAAGAGTAATTATTTTTTATTTGGTTTAAAATATTTATTTGTTTAATTTTTGTGTTAAATAATTAAAATAATAAATTATTGAATTTGTATTATGTGCATGTTCTTTTGGAAAGCCCAGGAGGATCTATATTTTAAGGCTTGGGTACTTTAGATTTTAGTAGAGGGTAGCTTAAATTCCTGCACATAAAGTTTAGACTCTCGACATTAGCATAAAGATTATGCTGTGCGTTATTTGTTTTTAAATGTACTTGAGTACTGATTACAGGGTATATGCTAGTCGAGCACTTTCGACTAGAGTCTTGGTTATTGCTATTATACATAACTTACAAAAAATCAGTTTTCATTTTGATATACGCATTACTAATATTATTATTCCTTCCTTCGCTCTCTCTTTTCAGGTAAGTTTCCCAATGGTTCAATGACTCTCGACTATCTAAATATAGATTATTAATTTGTGCGTGAGTTTTAGATATAAGCATATTATTAAGTATATCCCAGCCTTTGCCTTTTGTGATTGCCTTTGCCTAGTTAATCTCTTGAACTCAACACTCGGAGGCTGTCAGAGCGTCCAATCAATTGGTTTTTGCTCTTTATCAACAAACAAGCTGCCAGGCTTAAGCCATCAAAGGCACATCAAAAATATAAGTACAAACAGCTACAGCAAATCCAACGCTGACCTAATAAATCACTAGAAAATTTCACACAAACAGCACTCGAATATAATCTTTGGCCTCCAGGGGCCAAAACAACAAACAAACAACAAAAAAAAATGAAAGAGGAAAAGCTCTGAAATAAGGACCCTAAAACTTGCTGCGTAATTCCCACGATAATAATCATAATAAAAATCAAGCGACCGATAAAGCATAAAAGCAAATTACAAGTAAAATCTACACATGCTTCCTGTATGAGAGGGGTAAACTCTGCAGCACTTCATGTGTTGCCAGATTGTTCGAAATATTGTTTTTCCTCTTGTTGTTGCTCGGGCCCACATAAAAATAAAAGTTCTTTGCCGTCGAGCATATAACATGAGCCAGAAACTTGCACATTGTCCAAATTATGTTTCAGCCTGGCCAGCGTTGCCAGACATTCAGGACGTGCGTTTGCCTCTTTCAGTTCCATTTTTCTTTTCGGCTCACTCACGTAGCGGCCATTTTTTTTTTGTGCTCTTCTTTTCGGCCGTTTGGCTGCAAAACTTTTCTCATAAACCGCGTACAAATATAGCACGTATTAGGGTTAAACTGAGTGCCTGTCGCGCTCAACGCTAGAGGGCGCCACTAGGCGGCCTCAACGCGTAAAAATGATTTATGCTGATGAATTACTTGAAAATGTCATTACATTGGCGCAACGCCACCCATGAAATGGGTGGAAAATTCATTAAGTTGTCAAATGCAAGTCAACACAATACAATTTTATTTTTATCACAATTTATTTTCACTTTTTTTTATTTGACATAGACATGACATTTCCACAGCACAAGAGATGGCCAAATGGGAGGCTATAAGTGAGGCGCCAAGAGCTATTTGACGCCATTGGCGCATGAAAATTTATTGAAAATGTAGAAAAGAGAAAAATCTGATGAAAAAAAAAAAATCGGACTTAGCCAAAGGCAAAGGCAGCAACACAATTGAAATGTCAAAACGAACACAAAATTCTGACTGATTGGCATTAAATAGATTTAAGGGATGCGGAGCCTAACAGGCATGCCATGATATCGAGGCTTAGAAAGATTTGCATAGATTTTCGGTATTCTAAAATTACAGAAAAATGTCTACGAATATTTTGTATTTACATATTCGGCTATAGTTTATTACTTAAAGCTACTTGGGAAACGCTTTCAGATGGCTCAAGGGATTTCTTTTTTGGAAAATACTTTAGATTTTATTTTCTTTCTTTTTTTGAACATATTGTTAAACATTTTTCAAGTATTTCGTGCTATGCATATAACATATATATATATTAAGTTTTTTATGAAGTTTATTATAATTAATTTTCTTTTCTTTTCATTTGATTTAGTTTTATTTTCTAATTGCATTCAAGCGGCTTTTCAGTTGCTTTTCATTTATTATACAATTCTCCCTTTGCAATTTTCTTCTAAATTTGCTGCATGTTCTATGGGCAAACTGCGCTTTTCCGGATATGGAATTGCAATTGCACTGGCTGCCATTGTATTTCCTGTGCGAAATGCGCAATCATAATGAAAAATTTTGCGCTTGGCTAAATATTTCGGTTATCAGTCGGCGCCCACTTTCAATAATATTCATCAGCAGATTTTTCGACCACCCGCAGCTGGTTTATCCTCCCATTAATCAAGCTGGCCGAATTTTCTAACTTGTACAACAGGGCAGACATATTGTTGAGCTCGCATATTACTTAATACCCTGTAAATTGTTTTTATATAAATAGTATTAAATGTTGAAGCATAGAATATCTAAACCATAGATTGTCACTTATATTAATATAAGTTGTTTATTTATAATTACAATTGATTGCCTTTTCTCACTCTATTTCTTACGTGTAACTTCAAAACAATAGGCACTCTTCTCGTTTAAAATCATAGGGTATTTGTCAGTGCATTGGCTGGCCAGCAACATTTGTTTCAATCATTTTGCAGCTGCAGCTCGCATGCGACTCATTGTGCCATTGTGTCCATACTGGGCGCATAATTAAAACCGCAAATAGTGCAAGCACACACCCGCACACACACACACATGCACGCACGCACGCACACCCACATGTGATATGTGATATGCATCACTCACACGACTTGGCTCTAATGGTCACCACGGCCAACTAATAACAAGCGCTAAAGTCAGTCAACAAATGAGCTGAGCCTAGTTGTTGGTAAAGGGGGCGTGTGTGTGGGAAGGGGGATGGCTTATTCATTGTTAGCTGACATGTGAGCCGGTTCGGTTAGTCGGGCTTAAACAATGCACCTTGTCTGGTTCATGCCGTCCGTTCATTCGACAGTAAAATGTACGAATTTTAATTATGCGCCTGGCAGTTAATTATCCGGGCCGAAATGTAAATGCAGCTGGCTAAAATGCTCAAATGCTGTGAATCAACCACATTGCGCATACGCCGCGTTAAACCATTTATTAGCGCTTCTCATTTATTTCATTTGATTGCCATTTTGTATGCGAACCAACTACCCGGCCGCGCCCCGTTGATTTTTCGCGCTTTAATTATCCAAATTAAAATTTGTCGCATGCCAATTGCTTGGGCACATTGATTAAGTTGCGATTTTAAGCCCATTTATTGTGTGCCTTTCAGCTGATTTGGTTAATTTGGCCAACCGAACAGACAGCTGGCCAGCTGCCGCTCTTTGGTCGATTTGGTAACAGGCTTTGCGGTTAGCGGGTGTACTCGCGGCATATTAAATGTATTTAATTCTAGTGTTTGTTGTTGACAGTGGGCTTAGCGAGCATAAAGTATGCTCCGGATGTTGAATTTAATTTTGCCATGCGGCACATTTATAACATTTATATTCATATTTAAAAAAGGGAAAAACAGATTATGATCAAATTAAAATCCAAGAACCACTTTATAATAAAAGCAAAATAATTGTTAAATGTTTCGGCAACAGAATTGCCTTAACATCTATAATTTCTGAAATGTTGGAGGGATAAGTATTAGGATCTTAAATTATCAATATTAAATTAAAGTAATCCTTAAGCCCGCTTTATATTTAAAGCTATCTAAAGCAATCTCCAAATGGGTGTAAATGACTACGTTGCGGATGAGCGTCAGACCAACAAGTGAGAAGTCACCGGCTCAAATAAGCCAGTAATTTTCTGTTTTTTTTTATCAGTTTATTTAATTAATTATAATGCAGGCAGCAAAAAAAAAAAATTTGAGAAAAGAAAAGTAAGGCGAATGCCTTAAGGAATGTGACTTATTATAAGACGCAGCCACTTGGCGGGGTTTTCTTCTTGTAAAATATATTTTAAATAAATATAAACTTTGCCTCTTACACACAGACAGAAAATAGGTAAAACCAAGCTGAATTTCGTTCATTTATAAGCGGCATATTTTAACCCTTGTCATTATCTGTTGGCCATTGCGCAAAAACTATGACCCAAGGTAACCAAAGTGTGCTTATCAAGAGCTATGACACTCGCCCTGACGCCCTAAAACATTTTTCACCTACTTAAGTACACTGTCGACCCACAACATAAATACGTAAACCGCAAAGCTGCCCTCAGTCAAAGCTTTATACCTAACTGAAGTTCTACGGTCAATCAACAGCAAGTGTCAGAAGGAGCAAGAATCCCAACGCTCCAACTAATGCCTAATGCTTGGCTAAGCCTTTTCAAAGGGAGAACGTGGAGAAAAATTAATGTCTGCTAATAATTCAAGTGTCGAGGCTTTTGGCTAGAAGTGTGCGTAAATATTCTAACGCACAATTAAATGGAATGTGCCATAAATATTGAGTATACGACACGTAAATCAGTCGCTTTCGGGGTGACCAACCAACCCCCAACGGCTGATTATGCAAACAATTAATCTCTGAAATGTTTATTACCAAAGCCAAAGACAAGATGCACGCATTATTTAGCACTCCCTCGGGTACAACTGGCAATAAATTGGTTCTTTGTCTTTGTACGTGCAGTTGAAAATCAATTGGCAAGTGGCTTTTGGCTTTGGCTAAAACTTGGAAGAGTCAACTGCAGCGGCAGCAGCAGCAGCAACCGGATGCACGCCATTTTGCAATCACATTAGCCAAAGCGAGCGCCAAAGCAGGAAGTTGCATGGCAGTTGCTGCTAGCCGGAAATGAAAGCCACAGTCGGCTATAAAGAGTAGGAGCAGAAGTTGAGTGTTTGTCAGTATTCCTGTCTCTCTCTCGCGCGCTCTCTCGCTCTCAGACAACTACTGACCACAGCATTAAGGCAACATTTGTTTTCGACACAGCCGCATCTCAAAGAAAACAAGAAAAATACATGTAAGAATGCCTTGGTTGATCATGCGCGACTCGCAGATACTCTATAAACAGTTTTATTCAAGTTGCAAATATTTTTTTTTAGCTTTTCCTGAAAAGCTGTCAGTAAATAGAAATTATATTAAGCTATTGGCAATAGATGATTGGAATAATATGCTCAGCATGGCTTGGCTAGTAGAGATCAAACGTACACAGTAGCATGCTACTGCCTACTTTATTGTAACCTTTTTACAGGGTATTGAAAACACGAACAAAAAAACTGCTGCTCAAGTCTTTGTAACCAAAAATGTTCAACAATGCAACACAAATTACACTGCAACCGCAGCAGCAAGCGCGGTTTCTTCTCCGCTCAGTCCGAGCGAACCGCTCTTAATGTTTGTGCTATGGACAAGGCGGAGGATGTTAAGGGGGGCGGAGTGTCTGTTGACCGCAGTTCGGAATAGTTGACCAGTGAAATATTTTGACTTGGTCAGCTTTAAAATCGCTGCATACAGCAAGAGAGATAGAAAAAATGACTTGAGGCCAAAGTCGGATGCAAAATAGATATATCTAGGGTTAAAGTGTGACCCTCTCTGTCATTTGTTATGGTCAACGTAATTGGAATTGAGAGGGGTAGGGTGTTTGAAGAGAGGCCTTCTGATGGCGGGCTGCATTTGCGGTTGCTTCGCATTTCGTTGATTATGTCTTAGTTTATATAATTGACAATGACAAAGGATAACAGAGTGAGTGTGAGAGAGTGTGGTTAGATGTGACAAAAGATGCATAAAAGATGCTTGATATGAATGTTGTGGTAAATTTCTAAGATTTATTGGGATCCTTTAAAGAGAGTTTATATCAGATAATGCATGCGATTAAGCTGCTACCTCAAATTAGTGTACTTTTATTCTTCTTCTCTCTTTCTCTTTCCTCATTTGTATTTAGCCCTCTTGAATCCTATAAAGTTTAGAAAATAATTATGATTTATACAGTTATAATATAATATTTTAATTTCTTCTCTTCACTTTTGTGAATTAATTGAATTAATTTATATATGTATTTCTTCAAGAACGTTTACTGAAATTTTAAAATATTTTTAAAGTTTTCTCTCTTAAATTTCACGTCTTTATTTTAAACCCTTAAGCGTTTTATCATCTCCGTGACTTTACCCTTTCCACCCCTATTTTGTAAGACCCCTTTTGCTCGTCAATTTTTGCTGGCGCACGCATATCTGAAATATCTGAGCTTTTGCCTCAACTATTATGGCACACCCGCTGACTGCACAGCCACGCCCCCCGCCTTGCGCACACAGCTACCAGCAGCAACTCATTTTTAAATGCTTCAACATTGCATAAAATTTGCATAGATTTCTTGCATAGTTTATTTAGCGCCATTGTTTGTGTTTTTGTTGTAGTTGTTGTAGCTGTGCTCACTGTCCATTTGCCCGCCCACGTGGCAAACAATGTACTAAATTGCCGAATGGTCCACCCTAAAAATGTTATATATATAGGAGTGGACCCCCAACCTGCTCGACAGCTCAGTTTATATTATAGCTCAATAGCTGTGGGAGGCTTTTTCGTTGCACCGGAACAAGGCAACATTTATATTCATATATGCGGCGTGGAAATGAATCCTAGCCAGGATGTGGACAACGCAACGTAGCACACACAAAAATACCGAAGGACACTCAATGTCTGCGCTATAATTTTGTATTCAACAATTTTACCTCCTATTTTTTTCGTAGTTAAGAAATTTGCATGCTTTTTACGCGTATTACCATAAACACACAAGCCGACACGCTTGGGCGACAAGGAGGTGATGGTGTGTCGGTTGAGCGGGGGATGGGGACGGCTTTCATCAGCCATCCAATATGTCAAATTCTGAGGCACGCTTCGTGGTTTTCTTTATTTTATATGCCATTCTCCTGTCTGCATCCAAATGCCAAATGTCAAGGCAAATCAATGTTCCCGCACACAAGTTGGCAGCGCAATTCTGACAATCCGCTGACTGATATGTCGGCTTGTGCCCCGCCCACAGCCTGCCCCCTACAGCCAGGCTTCAATAACTAGCTGTCCATATTGGTTCATTTAATTAATGTCAATATGCGTCCGATTTGGCTGTGTATACCCTTGCCTGGACTGGCATGTCCTTTTGTTGCCCTAATTGCATCGAGCACAACAAAATAATCTGTATATGCCTAATGAGCCGCATTCCAATTAAATTTGCTGTGCAGCTGGTAATTTGGGGTTTGCATTATGGTTTTTAATTGAGTTACCGGATTAACTATTGGCTTTTGCCAGAAACTCAAGTGGATTTTCGGCTTTGGATCGGCTTTGAATTTGGGAGCATTGTTGTTCCTAATGACTTGAGATAATTTTTGTTTGAAATATTCATTCTAGCTGGCAATTTACTAATTTGGTAATTTTAATTAAGTAATCCATTATTTTAGATTAGATTTTATAAATCCAACAGTATTTGAGGGAATTATATTCTGTCACATAAAAGAACATTTGCATAAATTCTGGGAAATTCATGTTTAGTATTACATTTACAAAAATTTGACTGTTAACTTTACTTTTTGTACAGTATATAGCAATACCTGTAAAGAATAGAAACAAGAGTGAATCTTAGATATAGATCAGGTGCTATATAGAATAAAGATTCTTAGAAATTAATTTAACCCAAAAATCTAAATGAAAGTATGAACAACAATATTTAAAAATGCAACAGAGGCCGATTGTATGGTATACAAAGAAGTTTCTTACAAATGTCTTTCGTCATTTTCCATTTTGCGGGTGGAATTGCCCAAAACCCCGTTGAACCGCGAATTCCATCAACTATGCTAGATACAGTGAAATTTGGCAGCTTCCAAGCTCTTATATTTGCTGTTCATGGTTATGAAAGCTGCTGATGGACCTTATCCTCAACTCTCGTTAATCCTTGCCCCTATCCTTAACCGTTAACTGATATTTTTGGCGCACCTTCTACAATCGCTCGCTGATTGCGCTTGGCCAATTTGTGGCAGTGAACGCAAATTATATAATTAAAAGCGAACTGTAATTACAACGCGCACACATTAATGTGCGCTAACCACGCCCACTTTCTTACACTCCTCCCAATGGCAATCCATGTACTTGGCCTGCACCAAATTGTTGCATATTCCTAGGTGGCATTTGCCCCTTGATGTTGAAAGCTGAAAGCAGCTGCCACTTTAACGCGCACAGGCAGTAGTTACGCCCCTAGTTGAAGGCGCACGCCCACACACACACACACACACACACACACACACACACGCACACATGCAAGCATGGCCCACTCAATTAACGCAACTCATCAGAAACGTCGTCAAATGAGAGGGGGGGGTCTGTGTGTGAGGGCTGTGTTTGCTTACGCTTGTATTTGTCTTAACAACTCTTGCGTACACTCTAAATGGGTCTGCCCGGGGAATGTAGCTGGCGGCCGGAACTTAGCTTGAATGCCATGTACTGCTCTTCTTCTGCTGCCTTTTCTGCTTCTTCTTCTTCTTCCTTTCTTCTTCTTGTTATTAGCCTGTTGTTGTTGTTGTAGTTGCTGTGCTGTTGCCTCTCGCATAATTACTTTGACTCGACTTTTACGACCCTCTCTATGAATTACTCAAGAAGAAGTGTTGGGTGCACGTCACCAGCCAGGATGCCAGGATGCCAGTATATGCTGCTCTGCCTCTTGTTGCTCTCGCAATAGTCCCAGTTTATCCTTTATTTTTACACTCGAGCCTGTGACCGCCTTTGCCTGCCTGCCGTTTGTTTTATTTATTTCTTTAGCTCGTGTTGCCTGCTAATTTCACTCAGCTGCGCCTCCCACGTCAACGACAGGCACGACAAGGCAACAGGGTTACCAGCCGAATGCTGCGCACACACATTCACGTGCTTCAGTGCTGGGTAGATTGAGGCGTCGCAGGGCTGTCAAGGTAAAATAACGTTTGCATTTATCCAAGCACTGTACTAGTCAATGCAGCATAAATCGAATTCAATACCACCTCGGTCTTCTGGCATTAGGCATTTGTTATCCAATTCCGATGTTTTTCAAATGAACCCGCCCAAAATTAATTTCTATTCAATGCGTTCAATATTAATAAATGAAAAGAGAATTTTTAACTTTTTCCAAACTTTAAACATGGATTACAAAAGTGAAAGTACTTTCGGCATATTTTCGAAATATATTCCGAGATTCGGCAGATATTTCGGGTCCTGTTGATAAGACCCCCATATCAATTTATATATTTGAACAGCGTCCACCTCTTATGATGCGTTCAGAACTTATGTCGAGCTTCTACGCATTGAAACAAATGCTTCGAAAATTGATTTTTCAATCAAAACAAAAAACAAAGAAACCCCTTTGCATGCTTTGGTCATGCAACAGATAACTGTTCTCTCGGTTTTATTATAAAAAATTTTCTTTCAATCCTTTGGCTCCTCTGTTCTGCCTCCCTAATCTACCCTCCACATATTCTATCCTTCAAGCTGGCTGCAAGTTTAAATTCAGCTGCTTCTAATGCCATGTCGTAGATTTGTGTCGTGTACACACACACACACACTCGCACTCCAACCTTCCGTTCCTGCCACGCCCCCAATGCCTCCCTTGGCACATTAACTGCGTTAGCTTTTTAGCCTAACGACCGACGGCAACACCTTTATCTGTAAACCCAACGACACCCCCGCTCTGTCTGCCCCTCTGGGCTCGTGTCCATCGCATTCACATTGTTAAACAGAATTTATGCGCTCAGCAGCTGCGTCCACTGCGGCTAACGATACTTTTCTACTTCTGCTTCGTCTGCTTCCTTAGCCTCGTTTACTTGTTCTTAGTCTATTTCACCTTCTTTCACTTGGACCGCCATTACGTTTATAATTGTCTTGTGCAACTTCTGGCAACGCCAACGTTCTGCTGCCATTCGCAGCTCTGTGGTGGCAGCACCTGTGCCATGTGGCTGGAAAAAAAGGAAAACAACCCAACCACCCAGGGTTGTGCATGGGCACACAGCAGCTCAAAAAAAATAGTGCTTCCAGCTTTCGCTACAATAGCTAAATTAACTTGGCAGCGGTATGTCAGTTAGAGATGATCGATAACCGATAAAATGAATTGTTAGTACTTATTGTTCAAATAATAGATTATATATATATATATATATATATATATATATATATATATATATATATATATATATATATATATAAATAAATTTGGCTATAAATGAGCGAATGGGAGCGTGAGAGAGCTTATAAACAGCTAAATGCAGCTAGAAATAGCTTGATTTAGCTATGAAACAGCTCACTTTGCAAAGATCTCGTGTATTCTCTTTCTCTCGCTCTCTACTCTCTCTTTCGCTTTTCTGGAGCTGCATATATATCTGTGATATCTTCGCTTTACTCTCTCTCTCTCTTTTTGCTCTCTCCCTCAATCTCTCTTTTCTTCTCGCTCTCTCTTTTTGCCTCCGCGTTTGCTTTTCTTACTCACCCTTTGCAATAGCTTGCTTTGCTGCCCTTTGCACCTTTCCCCCTCTCTGGTCTTGGCCACTTTCAGGCTCATTGGCTAACTGTTGATTTTGCTTGCTGTCTTCTCTTCACCTCCAGCCCGCCCAACCTCCAACATCTTTCTTTCTTTGCGACACACATTTTCAGGTTTTCATATTATTTTCTTTATTTTTGTGCCTTCGGCTTGTTTACATTTTCACGCTCGAATTGGCCTCTTGTGCTGCAATTTTCAAGCAGTTTTAAGCCAACTTCAAACACACACACATTAAGCGGGCTCTCTGCCGCCTTTGGACTTTTGTTTGCCGCTGACAGGCGCTCCTCCCCCCGCCCTCTGCTACACATGCCGCCTCTCTTAGCTCTCTATCCACAACTTGTGTTCATCTCCTTCCTTACTTAGCCCGACTTCCGTTTCCTTTGCTTTCAACGCTTTGCTCTGCTGTATGCCCGCCTCTTTGTGCCACATAAATTTGGCTCAAAGTATGTCTTGTGCTCTAGTCGAACTCTCAGCACTAGACCTGCGGCGCACTTACCCCTGTCCCCGCTTTCCTGCCGTACTCTGGCACGGCTGTCCTGTCCTGGGTCGTGGTCCTGGTCTTGGTCGTGGTCTTGTCCTGTTAGTTGCCTTCTTTTCATGTTGCTGCTTTGTTTTGTGCTCAGTTTCAATTTGAACATTTTAATGTTGTGGTCATAAAATTCTTTTTATTGGTTGTAAAACCCACTTTGGCAGACGGCAGTGGGTGTTGTCGTCATCGGCGGAGCGGGGAGACTAACAAAAAAAAAAAAAATTAGCAGTCTCTTTGCCCGGCTACTTAAGAGCTGCGTTAAGGTGCGATAAGGATGCCAAAGTATTTGGCAAATTAAACGAGTTGCGTTCTTTTACTTTATTTTTATGTCTGCCGGGTCATTGGGCTTTATACTCTATATTTTCATGGATACACGTACATGCGCACACACAGATTTAAGAGGGTGTCGCAACATGAAAGTCATTTGCATTTCAAATTTAATTAAAAAACAAATTGAAAAAAATATATTTATATAAAAGGAAAACAAGGGAAAGCCAAAAAGAAATGTTCAATGGGGAGCTGTAAGCGCAGGAAGTCATTTAAGAAAAGGGAAAAAGATGAGAAGTACATTTAAAACGGAGGCGGAAGCCCTTAAAATATAAGAAGCAGGCTATCAAATATTTCAGAAAATTACTCAAGAACTTCACAAAAGAAATGTGTGAATAATGTTGCAAAAATCAACACAAAAAATCTGAAGGAAATGTATTCATTATAGCTTAGGTAGGGTTCGAGCTGTGCTCTGAACTTTTAAGAAAATTTAAAGAAAATGTTTTGATTAACTCTCTTAGTGGGGTTCGAGCCTGAGTTGTAAACTTATATAAAGATTCTGCGTACTATATTCTATTTCCTGATCAATTTTCTTTTCTACAAGTATTTTTTATGTGTTTAAAGAATTTTGAAACTAACTTTCAGTAGTTCGTACCTAAATCAAGTGTGGGACTTAAGAATTGCAAATTCTTACTTCGAGGTCATACGAACTTAACTTGCCAATCTTTATCATTAAAAATTCTGGACTTGTAATAAAAAGAAAAATGTTCAAGAGGAAGGGGTACAGTAGCGCAGCCAGGGAAACGTCTGAGAATGTCGCACAAAGAAGAACGTTTGCGAGAGAGAGTTTATTACTTCCTAAAGAGAGCAGTTTAAGTCTTCATTAAAGAACTACAAACTGAAAGAATTAAATAAAGTATGCAAATCCAAACATATAACAGCTCCATTAAAATGGCCTAAAGCCCTGATGCCATTTCATTTCCTCTCGCATTTTCGATAAATTGACAAATTTACATAAAATGAAATGAAAATTTTCAATGCCCGAGTCACGATGGCAAACAAATCATAATGCGAGCAAATATTTGTATTTTGCTATCATTTCATTTGCGCGGGCACGGCTCGTGTGCTCAACTTCAACTAACTATAAATTAGCATAATGCAAATTATGAAAACGGGCAAAAATGAAAATCGAGGCCCTACAAAATGTGTGCATAAATAGAGTTGGGAAAAAAGGAAAAACATAATTGAAAAAAAAGAAAGAGAAGAAAATAATGTTCACCCGAGAAAGTGAACGGACGCGCGAGGCGTGCAACATTGTTGGAAACACGTGTCAGCGCCGGGAAAGTCAAAGGAAAAGCGTCACAAGAAACAGAAACAGAAACTGGGCCTGTAAAACGATCAAAACGATAGGCGAGGTAGTGAAGGCAAAAAACTGAGACATTTCCGGCGCGCTATGACACTGAGAAATGCTGGCAAAAATGGAAATGAGTGCCAGTTGCAAAGACGGCAATAAAATATCAACATTAACACATAATTGAGGCAACACTTTGTGAAGTTAATTTTTTGGGCCAGGTTGTTGCGGCACAACAAGTCATAGATAGCTCAATTAAGTGCTTATAGATATACAAATAGAAGCTAAGAGCTTCTTAAGATTGATATATTCCTTGTCTGTTGAATGGTCCCGAAGGACATTAGCTTACAAATTGTGCACACTGTGCTTGAGTGTAATTGAAGCAAGTGCTTTGTTTGGGCAGATTTGAGAAATGAGTGTGGAAGCTTCTTGAAAATCTTAAACAAACAATAAATACGGTTTTATTATGTACTTAAGATAATATTTCTATATATTTTTTATGCTAATTTATAGCTATAAATTCTGCTGAAACGAGCTTTAAGTGTAATTTACTTTAGTTAGTAAAGAATATTGATATTAAAATTGCCTACAGTTGGCAGAGCTTTGAGCTTTAATATATATATTTTTTTTTTTGCTTCTGCTCTGTACTTATTTTTATTAATATATCGTTAAGTCGTAATGAGCTTGCAAACAACAATGGGCTTGAGCTTTAATATTCATTTATTTTTGCCTTAAAGCTGTTTGCTTAATCTGTTCAATTCGCTGCACTTATGTGAAGAGAGCTTTAATGAGTTTCCAGATAACATTTTTTTGAAGCTTTCTGCCAAAGTTGTTTCACTCGCTTTCGAAGTTTGCACCGAAAGCAAATTGAATTATTGTTTTGGGCATTTGATGAGCTACACATCTAGTTTGTGTCCAAATCTTAAATGTTTCTTCACAACTTTCGCTTAAATTAAGCCAGCACACACTAAGTTCTCATCATAAAATTCACAGAAGCTCTTTTTGCTGCTAGTCACAAATTCCTTGTGCAGGCTGTTGTGCTCCCATACCTTGCTTTGGTATATCACAAACGAAGCTGCATTTTATCTGCACTTTTTTTATGCAGCAAAGCGAAAAGATTTTCATAGTCACTAAATCTTGGCTATATAAATTGTGCATTTGCTGCTGCTGCTGCTGCCAGGCAGCTTCTTGGCATTGTCAACGTTCCAAGCGCTTTTTAGCCTTGATATTTTATGCCATTTGTCTTGGCCAGCTGCATTGTGAGAAACACGTTTCGGATCGCTCTTGCTGTCTCTCTCTCTCCCTTTTGCCTGCACTAATTTCGCTTAAATTGTTGACCACGTTTCAGTTTTTTAGAGTCAACGAACTGTTAAAATTCGCGACGCAGCCACAAATTATTCAACCGGCAGCGTGGGGCAAGTCGAGGCACTTCAATTTATTTTAATTTTTTTGTTTTTTCGGGTTCTGTTTTTTCTGCATTTGAATTTCTTATTGACCCATTTCTGTTCGGGCCGTTCGTTCAAAGCCCTTTAAAAACCGGTTACGAGTAATTTGCAACACTTTTGGCTGAATGCAGCAGCGGCAGCAGAAAGGTCGCTTCCCAGTCTCTGCAGCCTCGACCATGGCTACGTGAGTAACTGCGTCTACGTTTGGGCCATTGGCTTTTTCTTCTGCTTTTGCCTTCTTCTTTTCCTTTTCGCTTTTATTTTTTTGCCTGCTACCAAGTGCCGTTAGTCGTTAGCCAACCACTTGACAGCCTGGCTAACTGGTGTGGCAAGTTTCTGAAGGCGAAGTTCGTCGTGTTGCATTCGAGCAACTCTTGCAAATCAAATTACGACACATTTAGCATTGGACAGAAAATTTAACAGCATCTATCGGTAAAAGCTAAACAACAGAAAAGAAAAACACTTTCACTTTTCAGCTTGTTGTCCTTAGCAGCTCTTCAATTTGCTGTCATTAAAAATCTCTAAAGCATGCTGTTGATTGATTACATGGATGTAAAAACTGTACATACTCTAAGAGAATAATAAAACTCTTAACTGGCGTGAAAGTAATCATGAATTAAGATTAAGAGAATGTTATTGACTTGCGCAGCTTGTCTTACTAAGCTTAATAAAAGCTTAAAGCTTAATGATCAGTCTAAAATTACTTTCTTTAATATAAGGAACGAGTGCAACTAATCACATTGAGTTTTTCGAGCGCTTAAAGCTTAAACATTAAGCTAAAATTACTTTTTTACAGCTTCTTGATTGCGTACACCTCAATTTAACTTAAAGCTTACTTTAATGAGAAAAACAGCTATGCTGTTCTCTTAGTTAAAGCTTATTTTGTGATTGAAGCTTTGTTTATTAAGAATTACCCAGAAACTGTCTAATTATACCTTAAATTATTGCATATAGTTTGCTTCTTTAATATCTTGTGTGTGGCAATAAAGCTATTTGAAAGCTCAACGTTTTTTCATTTCAAATAAATTTCACAATAATAAATTAAATAAATACAGTGTCTCTTAAAATTGTTATTTTAAGCTTTAAGCTCGACCAACTAGCTTCATTCTCATTTAAATCTTTTGTCGTATGCGTTTATAACCTCTATCTTAACCTTCTAATGTTTGTTGTGTATTCAGACAGGGCTTTTACATTGCTCGTATCACATTACTTCAATATTTTTTAAAGCTCAAAGCTCAACCGAGTTGCTTCATTCCCCTGTCAATCTTTATGTCGTAAGGCTTTTCTTTTATTTCCTTGCTAACCTCTTTAGTCTTGTTGTGTATTCAGAGCAGCTTCTCATATAGCTCGTAACATGACATCAATCGCAATTTTTATGACATTTGGTTTCTTCTCTCTCTCTCTCTCCCTTTCTCTCTCTCGCTTTCTCGTAAGTGATAATCAAATAAAGGCCAAGCTCGACCACTAAAATGTTGATATTAGAACTAAGTACACAATATTATTAATATTTAATGCGCTTGCCCAAAATAAAAGACAACAAAATGAAGAGAAGACGTAGAATCTGGACATTTTATGAGGCGGCATTTTTATCAGAACCAAACAATAATATGAAATGTGGGCAAAGGGTGGGCGCGGGGGCGGGGCTTACCACTGGACGTTGACGAACCTGGTAAAGCGGCTTAAATTGTTTGCCTGCCGCTTGGCTACACGAGCTGGTTGCACTAAAGCCCCGCCCCTCACCTGCGTTTGCATGTTCCTTGCCGTTGTGGTTGATTTAATATTTAGCACGCCTGGATACAGAGCTCTGGGGCTAGGGTGGGGGGCGAGGTCGTGCTTGACCATGGGTGCGCATGTGGGCTGAGGTCGACGGGGGCTGTTGCCTTAGTAAAAATTTAATGCGCTTTTGATGATGGCCATAAAATGGCCAAACAAAATGCATGTGGGCGGCACAGAAAGAGGGTGGGGTGCCCGGGGCGTGGTCCTGGCATTGCATGTGGAATCTCTGCGCTAGATAAAATATTAATTTATTTTTGTATGTTTTTTGTATATATATATTTTGCGTGCTTCTTCTGCTGCTGCTGCGGTCACACTCCCTCGTCGTATCCTTGCGGCTATTGCAACGCAGTTATAGTGCCTCATAAAATTGTACGTATTTATCCTGCGCGCCACAGAGAGCACTTAATTTTAAATAACTGTTTCGTGTTTGCCACAGCTCTGCCCCCTCTCTCTCTCTCACACACACACTATCTAGCTGTCTCTTTCTTTCTATTCGTACTGGGTGTTATTAATATTTTCATTTTAATTTTCACGCGCTTTATTTGCGCTTTCGCTTATATTTTTCCGCGTTTTTCTTATTTTTTTGTTCTTTTATTTCAACGCCTTTTGATTTGCTCATGTTCTGTGTTTATTAATTTCAGCGCGTGGCTCGTGCTCAACTTTTCCTTTTGTTTTATTTTTTTGTATTCGCCCACAGCTTGACAGTGGGTCACAGAAGTTTTCGGTCCCTTAACTATTGAAGAACATTTGCAATTGAGTGTGTTTATATTTTGTTTAGCCTCGTTTTATGGAAATTGAAAATGTTTTCCATTCCCTTTTCTGTGTTTGCCCATTTCTATGAATTTTTTGTTTTGATATTGCGTTTAATTTATGGGCAGCTACTGGCGAGAGATTGGTAATAAATAATCACTCTGTAAATAAAAAACGCAGAAATGATTTAGGTGTTCAACAAATTAAATACACTTGCATCAACTTCAGCGATTCTTTCAGCTTGGCTTTTACAATTTCCGTTTTTGGAAATTTATTTGCCATAATCTAACAAATTGTTCTATAAAATTTTGATATTGATTTTAATTGATAATAAACTAAATTGATTTGTATTTTAAAAGCTTTTAATGCTCTCCTCTTTGAAAATTATACCTTACTTTTCCTGACAACTATTGTTATATATTCAGCAGCTCTTTTTTTTTGTCTGGTATATTTTTATCGCAGCTGTTTAGTTGTTTGAAAGTCAGACCACATTATGGCCCTAGGTTTTTCGCAGCTTGTCGCTATTTTATGAGCCACATTTTCATTAAGTCGCACACACGCACTAGCACACATACACGCCCACATAGACACACACCCACACACTTAGCGAGCATATTAAAGTGTGTGTTCTATTACTTAATTATTAATAATGCCCGCTCATCGCTTTGCACACACTCAAGCAGACACAAACAGATATACACAGATACACACACACAGATAGACACTCACAGATACACATACACACACGCTGAGCTAACACTTTCCAGCTGGTGATGTCCACAGCTTGTTTCATTGGAAGAAAAACAAGTTTTCGCTCTCTAACAGCCCCCAGTCCTTACCACAGAACTTTTCTAATTAGTTTTTGTGCACAGTGCGCTTTATAGTTATGCATTTCACTTCTTGGCGTTGTTGCAAGTGGTTGCACGTAGCTGCTGCTGCTGCTGGGGCAGCAATAGCCAGTAGCCAGTGGCAAGTTTCACAATTTTTCCCTGCGTTTATTACAATTTGCGTGGAGCAGACGCCAAGTTGCCAAGTCTAGACCTGCCGCTCGGCAGCTGGACATGTGGGTGGCCCCCCGGATGATGCTCGAAAATGTGCGCAATTATTGTAAATGTCGCAATCATTGAGCAACTGAGAAAAGTGCTAAAGTAGCAAAAGAATTAAATGAGTCTGGTTAATGAGCGCGCAGCGAATTGAAAGAGTGACTGAATGAATGAATGGATGCTGGCGCGTGCCTTTGGCTAAAAGTATTTCTCGCAGCGACCTTTTGCCGCAGTTAATGGACTGTCCTCCGCCTGATTATCCCATCAGTATGGCCAATGTCAGTTCTGTAACTTAAGCGTATTTACTGCTCCACCATTGTTTCTTGGTAATTGGAGAGGATTAAGCATGACTGAAGTGCTCTCTCTCTCTTTGCGTGTGTGTGGCTGTGTGTGCTAATTAATGCATAAGCAAATGCCGTTGGCATGGCAAACGCTCCAAAACAATTGGAATGTCTGTGGAATGCCAACAAGTGAACTGGCAAGTGGCCAGGAGCTCTTAAAGCGAAGCTTAAATACATATCTTAAGGCTGGGCTGAAAGTTCTATTAACTAGCTGGCTATATAATATTAAGAGTTCTATGAATTCTGCTAATTTGCAATTGCTGCTGATTTTAATTGATTTTTGATCAGGTTAAAGTATGTGCAAAACTGAGGTATAAATAAAAATTTAGCCGCTTGTTATTAATAATTCAGTGATAAGTCTATGCCAAACTGTGTTATTGTAAAATAAATTTCAGCCCACTTTTCAAGCAACAAATTGAGTACGTACAAACGACGAATTCCCACCCGTAGACCCACTCAAGGCTGCTTTTAATCTTCACTTTGCGCTAAGCCCACATAAAACCAAAAAGCAAACACAAACAACAAAAATATTTCTATAGGCTGCGCAGTGCCTTTATAAGCCACTTAATCAAGCTTCCAATCGCAACGCCCAACCATTCTTTGGCTGTCAATTACTGCCAGAGCCATGCCAACAGCCCCTATCCCTATAACTCCCCAGGCCCCAACTCCCCGGGCTGCTTATTGGAAAATCTGTGCAAACATTTTCAACAAGAGCGCAAAATTTGTTGCGCCAACTTATCGATGAATTTCATGAATAACAAAATATATATTTAGCTACAACTTTCAACAAGATTTATGCGCCCAGCACTTGGCCAAAAGACAATCAGTGACCCACCCCGCCCCCTTGACGGAAACTTGTACAAATTGAACGTTTAACCCATTACAGACCAAAATCCTCTTGAATATTCTGGGCTCTTAAATGAAATAAATAGAAAAGCAACGAATTGAGACGAAGACGAAAATTTTGCAGGTTAAATTTAACATAAATTACCATGGCAAGAACGACTCATTATAATTTGCCATAAATTCACATAAACTCACCCTCCTCCCTCTATATACATATAAATATATAATATATAATGATGTATTTTGTTGTAAAGCCTTAAGACACGTTGCTGCCTGGCGGGCTGCTGGAAAACTCATTAACGTAATTTTCGAAAATTTATAAATGTTAATTGGAAAATGTACTTTTCGGCTCTTGTCTGAAATTCTCGCACTTGGCCCTAGACAATAACTGCTTATTAAATTATGCTAATGAGTTTTGCTGCGCCAACTGTCAGCGAAATGCCGAGAACAATTTTCGGGCGGCCCAAAACTGTAAACCAGCCAAACGAAAAATTCCAATTATCATCATCAGCAAAAGAAAAGCACGCAAAAAGCAGTTAACTACAGATGGCTGAGGTTCAAATACGCTGCATATTTTGTCGTTATTATTATTTTTATTTGAAAGCTAAATATATAAATATTAATTTATGTATATATTTAGCTGCACTCTAAGACGGGGTTTTGAGAAATTCCATCCGCGAGTGTGGAAAAATCACGAAAAACGTTAGTACGAAACTTTTACGCTTACCAACCGATTGGCCTCAAACTTATTTTCAAAGATCTTTGTTCAAATATATAAATCGGGCTGGAAGATTTGGTGGGTGAAGTTTCGCCATCAAATAACTATCCGAGATACTTAATGATTTACAGTGGTTGGTCTTTCTCGGTGGAAAATGCTGCTCAAGTTATTTTTGAGTGCATTTAAGTTTCATCCGATCGAAAAACTAACCAAGCGCAAGTGTGGAAATTTGACAAAAGACTTGCAACTTTTTGTTTAAAGGTTTTAAACACATTTTAAAAGATATTAGTGAGAATTTATTTTATACGTTTCCGTAAAGTTCCTCAATTTTTTATGAAAATGCGGTTCAAAGGCTCAAAATTCTCACCACAAGACATGGGCGGAAATCGTTTATACGCGCTTCTATAATCGATCCACATTAAATATTTGTTAAAAATAAGCGAAAATCAAGATGGTACGAACATATTTCAATTATGCACGAAAGTGTACAAAATGTACTATCTAAAATATTATTTGCAATATCCGCTAGTAAATTTTAAAAATATAAATACATTATACTCGAATGGATGGCATAGACTCATAGATATAGCTGCCTTGCGCTTGATTCATTGCTAGGGTATAAAGTCAGACTGAAAATTGGTCAGGCCGGAATGTCAGTCATTGCATGTGTGTGTATGATATGTGTGCTTGTGGTGAATCTGAGCGTGTGTGTGTTGGTGACTGCATTCATTGCTATTTTGGGTTTTTTGTTTTTGTTTTCTGTGTGCTGCTTCTGTTGTGTGCACTGCTCGTTTATTAATTAGTCAGGACAATGCGGGAGTGGGACGGCAAAAACGGTCGTTGCCAGCTTTTCGGGGGCTGTTTTTGTGGATATTTTTGGTTGAGTTGTATATGGCCTGCGTATGTCAGTTGGGTTTGCAGAATGTCGCTTAATTTGCAGCCAGCGCGCAGAGGCTTTCAATTTGTTGTTAACTCATGGCTTCAATCTCTGATTTTATTCTTATTTTTTTTTGTGTTTTCTGCAGGATGTCTTGCATAAAATTTGCAATCCACATGGACAAGTGCTGCGCATTGTCATCTTCAAAAAGAACGGCGTACAGGCTATGGTTGAATTTGATAGCCTCGATGCGGCTACGCGTGCACGCGAGAATCTCAATGGTGCCGACATCTATGCCGGATGCTGCACTCTAAAAATTGATTTTGCTAAGGTAAGTGAGCCCGTAAAATCAGTGCGGGAGCTATATCTTGTTATATATAATATATATATATATATACATATATTCTAGCCGGAGAAATTGAATGTTTATAAGAATGAGACAGACACCAGCTGGGATTATACCCTGAGCACAGGTGAGATTCAACCAAGTGCGTTCACATTTTTTACTACTTTTTACTTATTAATCTATAAGTGTACCTATGCACCCTACATAGTATACTATACAACTATATCTCTCTATCATGAGTACACTGAACAACATTTGCATATGCCCCATAATAAACACTGTTTACACACACTCTCTCAACCGCACACTCACATACACACACATACACTTGCTTTTTATTGCCCACATGTGGAGAGAGTTGTGAAAATATGTATGCATATATAATTATATATATATATATATATATATATAACTCTATATATATATAACTCTATTTTGCCAATTAGTTGGCTTTATATTAGTTTTTTTTTAGTTTCCGTAAAACTTTTAGGCAGCGCATACAACTTTTGTAAACTTTTTTCAATTGCCACACCCACACAAACACACACACACATACACACACACGAACATATTTTAATTTAGATTAAAATTTATTAAGCGATTAAACTTTGACACTCAGTTTTATGGGTGTGTACGCGTGTACTGCAGGTGTCAAAATAACATAAAAGCATATATAAACATCATGTACGACAAGGCGTATGCGTAATTTTATTGAGATTTACCGTAACAATTGAATATTTAAGATATCAGGCTTTATATATTTATTTGCTATTTTTATTCTGAATTTCGACAAATTTATATTTTTATTTTGATTTTACACAAATTTATTTAAAAATTTTATATTTTTATTTTAATTTAACACAATATTTAAATATTGTTTATATATTTTTTTGATTTAACACAAAAATGTCTTCAAATATTCAAAACACACTCATTTTAATATTTATAATTTGTGTTTTTTTATTATGTTATTAATATCATTTTCTTATTATTTTTTAGTTGTCAGCTTTTAATTTTATATTATATAGCCAAGCATTTCGAGTGAAATACATTTTAAATATATTCTCACATTATGCATATATATATATATACTGTTATGCGTAGCTAACGCTGCGCATACGTAATTTCTGGTCAAATGCTGTGGCGCCACCTGGCGTATGATTTATATTATACTTAGACTTTTCGCACAATGCCCAAGTTCTAGCAAAATAAAACGCGCAGCACGCTCTATATGGCGTATACGTAATATTTATTTAAATAAAATTTCTTTCTACTTTATCAACGGTTACCTGCAATCTTTTGGGCTCATACCTGTGGTATGCCTAATATTTCAAAGCAGAAATTTATAGAAAGTATGATCCTCATCAAGGCTGACTTGACGTATGCACAAAAGTAAAGAAAATTGTAGTTTATATACATCTATTGTCTTAGGACACACGCAGGTCTAAGGTCTGCCTTCAAGCTGTGTTACCTGGCGTATGCGTAATATTTTATGTGTACAATTTGAAGCTACAGTTCTTTGAATTCCAAGCAGTTTTTCCTAGCAATTATTATTTGCCATTCCTTAAATTTTTTCTGCATAAGCTATCTGTTGGTTTTTTAGCGTCTGTCCGGCTTGAAACCTTTTTTCCCGGCTTAAAGCTTGTTGCAGGGGTCGTATACATAATAACCCGTTTGATGGCTTATGCCAGCGCCGTGTGGCAGCTCTAATTGCCTCAGTCAAAGCTGTCAAGCTCAAAACGCATAACTGACACAAGCAACAAACAACAACAACAACAAGCAGCAGCAGCAACAACATCAAACATTTATGATGCACAAGCGCGCGGCGTCAAAGCTAGCAAAGCAGAAGTCAACGCCCACGCCTGACCACCCCAACCCACCCCCACCCATATTGGCCACATCAAATGAAAGCTGCAACACCTGCTGCAGAACCCCAACCCCTCTTAGCAGCCAAGCCCCTGCGCCCAGCTAGGCAGTCACATGTCTCGCTTTATGACAGTCGACAAAGTTGCGCGCGCGTTAAATGCCATTTTTAATTTTTATATTTCACTTTGAATAAAAATGAAATTAAACGTTGTGCGCGTCGGTTCGTTGTTGTCAGTTTGCCGTAGTTGCTGCTGTTGTTGTTTCTTTTGCTGTCGCAGACAGCGCGGCGGCAACGTTGTCGTGCAATTTGCCCCGGCCAGCCAGCCAGCCAGCTGGGTCGTCAGACAACGGACGCAGCAACTTCAAAAGGCCGACAAACTGCAGAAAATCTGCCAGCTGTGCGACATGCAAACCCGCCGCACACACCCGCTTGTTCCTCTTGCTATGACGGCAATGTTGCAAGTGTCAACGACAACGACAACAACAACAACAAACGGCTGGAGTGGCCAAAGCCACAATAACTCAGACGGCAGCCAAATTGCCCACTGTCATATTCTGTTGTTGTTGTTGTTGTTGCTGGACAAACTTTTGACTGTGGGCTGTCCCTTGGATTTATCTGCTTGTTGTTGTTGTTGTTGTTCTTGTTCTTGTTGTTTGCATTGCGTTTGCATGCCGAGACGGCAGGTGGGCGAGACGGCAGGCTGCGGCGTCTGCTGCATAGCGTTGGCGTCGCTTGCAGCACTCAGCTCTTTTTCTGCCCCATTCTCTATCTCTCTATCTCTCTCTCTCTCTCTCTCTCTCTCTCTCTCTCTCTCTCTCTCTCTCTCTGTTTTTGCCACAAACATATAAAGCTGCAACCAAGTCCAGCAGCAGTCTGCCCCAGCAAAAGTTGCCATCAATGAATGCCAAGATGAATGAACTTGGCGGCACAGCCAGCCAGTTGGCTAGCCAGCCAGGCAGTCGGTAGTTGCAGCATCTGTTGGCATTCGCTGCCGTTTGCCACATTATGTGGGCGTGTAAATTAGGACCGGACACACAGAGACCATCTCTTTGGCTGTCGTATAATGAACATGCCACACTGAAATGTGGCCATAGGCGGCGCCATATTTCTGTTTGCTTGTTTTTTTCTCGACTGTGTTGCAGCTTGTGTCTGTGGCCACTGGTTGTTTGAAGTTTTTTTTTCGGCTTGGTAAGTTGACATAGCATTTTAGTGGAGTGTTTCAAATATAATGGTTAATTAGACCTGCTTTATATACTTGTATATTTGTTAGTTTATTTTCGATACCAGCCAATGTCGAATACATGATTCAATTGCTAAGTATCACTGCAATTGATACTATATTTCACAGTTCGTTTTTTTGGTAATAATTTCCAGCAGCTGAGAAATTGAAATCCCCGGTTACTACCCTCAACTTCACGTCCCGAGAATATATTTACATTGACGTTTGAATCTGAGTTTGCAGTGCATCTAATTCAGAATCAAAATGAGCTGGAAGTTAATCAAAACAGTTGTATAGAATTACTAACCGCAAATTTTCCACGGTTGTTGGTGAAATTCCCGAAATCGCTGAAAAACTTATTCAACCAGTATTAATATACATTTTTTCTTTTAGCTTCCACAAATATTTTGTAAAATCATAATGCCCAATCGCTGGAAAGTGTTTTTTTGCTTAGCAAATTCCACAGAGCTTACTTGAATCTCTATCTAAATTGCAAACATTCAAAGTTGCACGAAGAGCAGAAGGACTTGGCTTAAATGCATTATTCCATTGTGTATATCCTCTTGACTTTTCGCAGATTTCACATTAACTGACTTCCAAGAATTTCCTGCAAGTAAAATATTTATGAATATTCCACTGGTCTGTTGGATATTGCTGCAATTGATTTCTAGGAATTCTCTAATAGTTAAACTCGTGTATTCAGAAGATAAACTTTGCTTTGTTTGGATAAATTATGCAACCAACTTAAGACAGATCATTGCCTTTTCCCATTCACTTGCTGATCGAATGCAAATCAATATGCTAACTAGCCACTTTTTCCATGAGTAAATTTTCAAAAAGCTTTTTCCATTCGCTTGCAGCTCGACTTCCCTAAACCAATCCCACCCTCCTCCTCGTGGCAAGTTATGCTGACCTTCGACCTTATATGACGGCCATTATAAACTGGTCTGCACTCCGGGTCTGGCCAATCAATAGAATTCATTTAAAATACTGCTGCTGTTGGTGACAGGCCACGCCCACTACTGACGCAGAGCCATAAATTTTGCATGACTAACAACAATAACAATAAGAACTACAACAACAACGACAATTAAAAGGAAAAGACAAAACAGAAGCGATAAAAAGTTAAATATCAAGTAAAAAATGCAAACAACATTTGCATAAGCTTTGGCATTGGTCGAGGGGGGGGGGGGGGGGGGGGGGGGGCAGAGGGGAAGAGTATTCACAATCGACAAAAAAATAAAAAAAAAATGTCCTTCGAGCAAACAGTGAAGCCTGCCTTAAAATGGCAGCCAAGCCAAAAGTAGTTCTTAAACAAGTGAACTGCAACTAGCCCAAAAACTAAACCAAAAAACCAACAGTCCAAGAACGAAAAACACAGTTTAGCGCGAAGTTCGGGACTGGAACCCCCTTCTAATAAGAAACCAAGCTTTGAGCGATAAAAATAACTAACTTTACCACAAAGATTGCGGTTCAAACCCCCGTTCTAGAACAGAACACACTTTCAACGAAAAATAAATGAACTTAGCGTGAAGTTTGGGGTTCGAACTCCCGAGTAGATGGTAGCCAGCATAAAGTCAAGTATTATCAGAAAGTAAAAAAAAAAAAAAAAACGTAACTAAACTAAACGTTAAGTAAATTTGTGTATTATTTGCATTTGCCAAGCGTCAGGGTCGACGCTGGCGGCTAACCAACCTGGCCAGCCAGACAGACAAAAAGACAGACAGCTGTATATTTACATTGGGGCTGGCTTTTCAGGGTAGCTGTTAGGACAGGTTGCCTGCATATTTACGAGTGGCTTGTGTGCAGCCCCCGAGTCAGTCACTTCACGTGCAATGTTTTATCTATGCGCGGTTGGCGTTTTTGTTAATTTTCCACTCATTTTCCATGGCATCCTAGTTGCGGTTTCGCTCAACCAACCAACCAACCAACCAACCAACCAGCCAACCCCTCGCCCATTGCTCTGCTTCCGTTTCCGTTATCCTGTTTAGTTTAAGTGTGGAAGGGAAGGGACGGGAGTCTATTCAGATGGATTCTTATGCTCATCGCATTTGGCTCTTGCTTCGTGTTGTCACGCGATGTGTTTCCACGTTTTGCTTCTTTGTGTGAAACTTGCTCGTCGTTGTGTTTTCTCTCTGTATTTGACTGCAAATTGTTTCTTTTTTTTCTTTCTTTTATTCGTTGAGTTGCTTGAGTTCCGTTTTTATTTTTCCTGACCCAAGGATGTTCGATTTTTAGAATTACTTGACAAACCTACAAATACGTGCTGCTAGCTTACGTCTACGTAACGCGGGCTTTCCAATTGACTCTTTCCACAACGTGACAGTTGTCGTTTTTCTGGGCTATTAGACATTGCCAGCTAATTAGGGTCGGCCATTGGCAACGTAAAGGCTATTTAAGGGTTTTTTATAGGCCCATCAAATGCAATCCATATTAGAGAAGATATCCGTTGTGAAGTAGAATTTATTTTTGGGCGACTTTCCTACACTTAGTTTCTGATGGTGCGCAAAACTTATCTAATAAAAAATTGGACAGCCTATTTAAAATGTTTGGGAATGGCTTGAATAATTTAATAATACCTAACATTGTTAGGCTGGACGGAATGCAGCGGCACTTTTCGACTTAACTTTAAATATTGTACACAGAACTTAATTAAAGAGGGAAACGCGTCTAAGATTTGTATAGCCTAATATGCGTCAAATTTTGCCATTGGTTGAGATCTGAAATGCGTCTATTTAAACTTATCTATCGGAGAAACAATCTTAAAGTACTTGTTACCTATTTCCGTGAATATCATGACTGATCGAATTCCTAGTTATTAAAATTCCAATATCGAGTTTTCTCTGCCGAGCCTTTCTCCTTGTCATCATCGTTCAATCGCTATTATAGAAAAATGTTCAAAGTAAAAGTTCCGTACGGGAAACTCATAACAGCTGGCACATGCACCATTTTGTGCTATTATCGTATCAGCTAACAAAAAGAAAAAAAAGGAAACCCATCCCCCAAAACAATGCTATAATTAACCACAAAACTGGCAGCAGCGACCTCAGCTCCTAGCCGCGACCCCAGCGTCGCCCTTTGCCATCAGTAGACAAAACCACAACACACAAATAACCTGCATTGTAATGGATGTCATTATTTATTTATGAATGCATGACAATAACAATAACAAAGCTGCACAATGAAACAGACAAGCTCCAAATTGAAAATGGTTAGACTACGGAATACCCTTTAAATGTAAATATAAGACTAATTAATTATCTGTCTTACAAACGAGTCGCAGGCACTTTATTGCTCTTGCAATTAGTCAATTTAACAATTGCTTCATTAGTAAAGGTTGCTCTGTACTCCGTGGTAATTAGATTTGAAATTGAATTTTGGATTGAAAATGTTCGAGTCTCAGCACTCTTCTAATACACACAACCACTTGGCATGCCCATTAGCTTGCCTTAGCTACAGGGTATATAACACACAATATAGAAATTACAATAAAAAATAAACAACAAATATAAATAACAACCAAAATGCCAAAAGTCATCAAAAGCAGAAACCAAACTAAGGAAAAAACTATGAAACACATTAAAAAGTCGCATAACAGAACAATTTTAATACTGTGGTGCAGAAGGGGGGTTGGTGAAAGGGCAGATGACATAGAACATGATAAAACTACTTTACGTTTATGATTAAATCATGCCCAAAGGAAGCTTGGCTTGAGAGGGGGTGCTGGTGGGAGGTGCCACAAAAGGTGTGCCCAGTTTTATTGTGTGACCAACAGCAGGCGCTGGCACACAACTATCGAATTAAATGAGCATAAATAATTCATGTGGGACAAACACATACACATGCGTCTGGCTATGTATGCAAATGACAATGGCAACCCTAATGCGTTGCGTTGGCAACCCTGTCTGTGTGTGTGCGCCTGTGATTTCAATTATTGTGAGCGCCATTCAACCGAAGGGACTTCTGCTGCGGCAGCTACGTCTACCCTGTAGGCAGTCATAAGACGCAAATGGGGTATGTTGTGTTTGTAGACAGTTGGCAACTCTAAGCCAAACATATAGACATGCAAATACATACAAAAAGAGATATATAATATATATTTTAATCCACATCACAATTTTACTGCTGCGCATCTGCTAGTCGCGCAACTTGCGCGCGGCTTGAGCATATTTCCACTTGTTATTTATTTAAATTGCAATCGAAGGATGTATAAAAGGAATAAGAATCATGTTTGTTATTTCATCTGGGCCGCCCTCCCTCCGTCTGACGACTGGCTGCTTATCCTAAATCAACATTTGTTTGCCCGCTCCGTTGTCATAGTCTCATGGCCAAGTCCTGCAGTGCTTCCCAAACCCGAAAAGCGCTCCCAAGGCACTGCGCTGTTTCTTTGGCACTTTATTTTTATGACACGACAGTTTCTGGGGGTGTGTGCCTGTCTGTGTGTATGTGGGGAGCCAGCAGTCCTTCAGCCTGGCTGCCTGCTGATTATTTTCGTTTTATCTAGAGCCTTGCGCTATTTTGGATCCTCAATTTGTTTTTAGTGGCACATTTGCCCAGCCGGCTCTCAGCCATATGCCATATGCTGCGCTAGAGGCTGTAGCCACCCCCACCACCCCCAAAAGGCCCGCGACCTCATATAACGCAACGTAATTATAACGGTTTATTTTTCAGCGTGGCTTACTTTATGTCAAGCGGCAAACTTCATGTAATCAGTGTGAATAATTTGCTTTTATACCCTCTCCGATATGGGGGTTTTATTCGCATTTTGCCATAATAGCCGGCCCGAAATGGCCAACCCTACGACACCCCCCCGCCCCCTCCATACACATTTCGTCTCTGGTATAATTGTTGTAAATGCCTTTTCATATGGCCTTTGCGTAGGCGTCAACTTTAGCATTCGGATCCAATTAAATTGGTTTTTATGATAGTCCCCTGCGCCTCCTCTTGCCCTGTGTCTGCGCGTGTGTTGACCAAATTTTTGGCTCTGTGTGTGTGCCCAGTGAATACATTTTGGGTTTGCGTCCTCTTCTCCGCTTGGCCATCATCTAATCTGGTTACATGGTTTTTGTTTTACGCAAACCTAATGTGGCGCATCAAAAGTGCTGTCAACTCTTGAGGTTGTCACCCAACATTGGATTAAATTGAGCAGAACTTAAAATCAGCGAAGCAAACATAAGCATGTTTATCAAACTTTTGTTGATTGATTACACAAAGTTTGTCTTAGTAACTATTTAAAATTGGATACCTGCACGGCAATACACATATTTGGCAGCATTTAATCAATTAAAGTGAATTAAAAGTTCTTTCAAAAGTTCTTTTAACAGACATTTTTTGTCAGTGTTCATTTTTTTAATACAACATTTTTCTGTACACAGCATTTTAAATGGCATTACAATTGATTGATGTAATGATTGATGAGTCTTTTATATGTCATGGAAATGCACACTATAAAACAAAGCAAATACAAAACTTGATCACATAATTAGCTGTTTGATTAGTTGATGACGGCATAACTTCATTGATTGATAAGATATTTTATAGTAGGTAAACTTATTCAATTCTCGAGCTGAGCTTAGAAGTTTACACAAAGTATTTTTTTGAATATAAAAAGTCACATGAGTGATTAAATGATGGATTGATGAAATAGCCTATGTGAACAATCAAATCTGATTGATTACTGTACACTCAAAGAAACACAAATAGCTTAACAGACCCAAAAACACGTGTATAATAAACTCTCAAAAATATGAATCACATGTTTGATAATATCGTGCCTTTAGATCTGTTCGTTTGGCTTGATATATTTTATGTTTCTTCCGGCTTTACTAACCCCAAATATTTATAAAACCATTCTACACACTCATTCATACAATATCTCTCATTCAATTACACACAGCTATATACGAATAAAAAAACTAGCTTTAAAATCTATAAATTAAGCTTAGAATTACTTGATAAGCAAAAATACTTTACTCTCAGCTATAAAAACTTTGAAAAACATATCTTTGACAACAAAACTTTATTTTAAAAATAAATGCCAACATTTCCTATATATTTTTTATTTCTGCAAAACAATTCAAAATTTACTCACTCGACAAATGGTAAATATTTATACATTTTATATTAAATAAATAAATAAAAAAACCTAGTGAAAACAAAAGAAAGATGCAGCTACAACTTCAACGTACAAATCTTTATCCTGTCAACACAAAACTCTCTCATTTAACAACAAGAACAACCACAGCAGCCAGCCAGCAACAACCACAACAACAACAACATGCAACACACAACAAATACAACACAGCGCCTACTAAAACAAAAACAACAACAACAACAAAACAATTAACCCGAAAAAAAAATACAAACCAAAACTCTTTCAAATATAATTATGAAAATTGAAATCTTTTCACCGCTACTACTAAAAAAAATTGAATACACTGTATTATATAACAACAACAAGAACAACAACAGATACAAAGAAACATTGTGTATTATATGACAAAGAACCACAACAACAACATCAAGCCAGCAACAACAACAAGAACAAGAACAACAAGCAACAGCGCCCAAAAAGCCAGCAACAGAATTCTTAAGCAAATTTTTAACAAAACGCAGCAGCAATTGAGTGCAGCAGCGACAACAACCACAACAACCAAAATTTCAGTTCTATTAAACAACAATAACAACTACAACAACAACATGAAAACCACGATGCAAACAGCTTTTTGCTCTCGCACTGTACAAAAAAAAATGAAAAAATTATAATAAACTGCGCGTCAAGTCAAGAATTCACTAACAAATTTATGCATTTAATTTATGTCTTAAAAATATATTTTTGTTTTATAATTTTTTTAATTTTCTCTTTTTTACGGCAGTGTTTAAAAGGTAGTAACAATAACAACAACAACAACTACAACAACAGTTACTACTACAAAAACCACACTTGGAACCAAGCCCAAAGCTCGACATATTTTATATAAGCGCCCACTAACAATCAAAATGTTAAAACCGCAGCTAACCCCGCCCTCGCCCCCCATTAAAAACGCCCTTACGCCTGCCCGCCTGCCTGCTCGCCCGCCTGCTCGCTCGCCTGCCTGACTACCCCTACTAACTAACTAACTAACTTACTTACTTCTTACTTAACCCAACAATAAACTTTAAAGAAGAAGAAGCAACATACTAAAAAAAACTATTACTACTACTATTTTTGTTGTGCGTGTGTAAGTTCCAAAACAGAAAGAAACCCGATAAAAAATGTATCTATTCCCTCAGTAAGAAACAACAACTACAACTATTACTACTACTACTACAACAACAACAGCTACAACAACAACAGTTATGCAACTAAAAAAAAAAGAATGCACCAAATTAAAGCAAGTCAAAAAAATATAATAAATATATACATATATATATATATATATATATATATATATATATATATATATATATATATATATATATATATTCAATTTTATGCAATCTATACAAAAAATTCAAAAACCAACCACGAAAATGCAAGCATTTTCTGTATATGTCTATATATATAAATATAGACAGTATATTCAAACTCTATATCTGGGCAGGACTAAGCATCACAACAAAATATAAACGCAAAACTCGCAGACAAGATATATATAATACTACAAAAAAAAAATAATAATAATAATGCAAGAACTCAGTATATGTCTTCTCACATAGTATCTCTTACTCTCTATCTCTCTCTTACTCTCTCTCTTTCTAATCACAATCGCAAATGAAATAAAAACCAAACAATTACCCAACACTATTCTACTATCTATCTCTATCTCGCTTGTGTTTGTCTGTGTGCAGGGATGCATGGCACGGGCAGCGACGCAGATCCACTCGCAAGAATTGTTGTTGTTGGACTTGATCATGATGATGATCATCAGCATCATGATAATACTAAAGATGTTAATGATGATGGTGATGCTAATGCTGATGATGTTGACAGCGCGGGATCAGCCATAACATATACGGATTGGAATTTGGAAACTCGAACGGATCACATAATATTACCAACTACAACAGCGACAAATACCAGAACTGCTAGTACTACGACAGCAGCTACTACAGCCCCAATGCGTTGTCGCTATAGAATGTACAATTTGAACAGATCCTTGAAATGTTTGAGCGGTGTACGCTGAAAAGTTTTTGAATTTTTTGCATAAAACTGAGAAAAGAGAAAAGAACCAAAAAAAAAAAAAAAATAACACACTTAAACAGAAATCGGCGATTTATCGATTTATTTATCGTTATCGCAATCAAATATCGCTTATCGTTATCGGAATAAAATGTTGCCAATTGTGGTTGTTGCTGTGACTGCTGTTGACAATCCGACGAGTTGCCAGAGAGAAACTGAAAAAACCCAAATCCATAAAAAATAACGAAATATTAATTGAAAAAATTAAAATTGTTTTTGGTACTATCCACATATATATTTATATAATATATATGTAGCTTATATATATAATTTTTGTTCTGTATATCATACCATGAACCACAAATTTCAAATCAAGCTACAATTTTATTTAATTTAAATGTTTATATATATATATATATATATTTATTTATATATATTTATATATATATATTTATATATATATATTTATTTATATATATATATATATATATATATGTATGTATATATATATATATATATATATATATATATATATATATATATGTATGTATAACATTTACCATTTGGGATCTGTTCAAAGTAATGTGACTATATAGCTATATAAAAACGATTTTTGGGGCATGTAGAGAAGTTGTATGTACGGGCCCGTTGGTTTTCGTCGCTCGATATGTATGTAGTTTCTGACGGTAAACAAACAATTTAAAAGAAAAAAGTTCAAAAATTAAAAAAAAAATATGTATATCGTGCACCGTTTAATGTGGAGAGAGAGCGCGTCATGAGAAACGACGACGTCGACCAACGTCGCGTATTATCACACACACACACAGCTACTACTGTGACGGAGGTGAGTCAGTTGAAGCACTCTATACTAAATATAACTACCTACCAAATACGATATCATAGTTTGTAAGTGCAAAAGTCGACGTAAGCCCCCAACCTCACCCAGGAAGCATAAGTTAAGCAAATGGCAAATGCACCAACTTAAACGATATGTGTTCAATTTTAGCTGCAGTCTGTTTAAATGGAAACCTAAACCAAAATTCATAATTGTTGATGGATTATATCAAAAAAACATACCATAAATGAAGAACTTTTTGACAGCTTTCAGTCAATCTCTGCGCTCAAATCTCTTAATTTGAATTTCCATGCTATGATTCTTACCAGAATTAATAAGAGATTCAATTTCTTAACTGTGCAAATATTGTTTACCTATCCAAAATTTTTATTTTTATTCTACAGCAGCCCAAGATCTTAACTTGTCTACCATTAAATGTCTTAACTGCCATCCAATTATTTCAGTCTCCTTTGACGAATAATAAAACTCACATTTCTCATAAACGTCAGTCGACGGTCTCCGCAAGTCTATCATTTTGTGGTTCATGGTTAGTGAACATAATTTTATTCTCTTACATAATATTAGACCTTTTTTTTTATCGCATGTATTAAATCTTAACTCTATTTTCCTGCGGTCAATTTTCAGTCAGAATATGTTTAAATGTTTCGCCTTAAAAGTCGCTAAAATTCGTATTCAATGCAAGACATTAGCCCACTTAACCATAAAAGTCTATTTGCCAGCAAATAATTGCACATAAAAATAACGTTTTTCTTGTTTTTATGCAATCGTCAAAGCATTAGTAGAACAGGTTCTAAAACTCAAGCTAAAACAAGCTGCAATAATTGGGGTCGCATTCGATTTTGTTGGTCAGTTCGTTTCGTTGGCCCTGAAAACTTGCAACAATTCTCAGATTTCTCTAATAAACGTCTTTAAGAGCGCAAACAGAATAAAAATTGTCAGCGATTCATTTAATTTGGCGCAAAATGTTTTTGGCTGTCATAAATTAATTCAATTCAAAATGTTGTTATATAAGAATTTGTGCCGCATTTTGAATTCAACATGACGACGCGTTGCTCACAAGTTGTTGGTATTTGTTGTTGTTATGGTTGTTCTGGTTGTTGTTGTTGTTTTTGTGTACTGACCTGCCTCAAAACTGAAAAGAAATTAGTTGCCTACACGTTGCGTCAGGTTTTTATTTCGTATATATTTTGCTTCTTTTTATCTCGTTCTTGTTTTTTATATTCTTTATTATATGGCATATACAAAAAAAAAAAAAAAAATACAAAAAACTGATTCATTGACATGCAAAAGGCCATGAATACCGAAGCAGCAACTGAGCCGGGCGAACGACCCGTAATATTGTATATGTATATAGACATATATTTGCATCAGTTCTCGTTCTAATGTTCTCTCTCTATCTTCTCTCTCTCTCTCTCTCTCTCTCTCTCTCTCTCTTATGATCTGGCCAACTCTCGCTCCTCTCCCTCTCTCTCTCTCTCTCTTTTGCCCAGCCTGGTGTGTTACATATTTTGGCGCTCTCTGTTAATTCGCAGCTATTGAAATGGGACTGGACTTGGATATGTGATGCTTACTCTTTTATTTTCATATTGTTTTGTGCTCCCCTGGTTAAATAACAACATATATTTAGTTATTTTCGGCCATTGTTTCGTTTGTTTTTTAACCAACTCTCTAAACAGAACAACAAACACACTCTCAAAACAGTTTCTCTTAGTTAGATTTTAGTGTACAACAACAGAAGACAACAACATGAATAAACAATACTCAGACACAGACACACCACAACAAACGCAACTCAACCCAACTAAATTCAACCCAACTCAACTCAACTAAACTCAACTCAATCAATCCAACAAAAGCAACCCAACAAAATCCAACAACCAACAAATTCAACAAATTTGTGGAAACATTTATCACGCGCAAATTGTTTGCCGTTTGCTCTTATCTCATTTCAGTTAAGGAGATTGGAAATGGTCGCTCACCATTACTGCAGGAGCCTCTTTACGGTACACGACCTCAGCCCTACAGTGAGTAGAAGGCGCCTATTCATTTGTAGTTTCTGTTTAGCTGACAAATGTTGTACCCTACGTTTTTTTTTTATTTCTGCATACCCCCTTCCCAAAAACTCCCAACGCCTTCTTCCATTATAACCACAAAATGTTTACGGTGTGCGTGTGTGTAACAGGTTGTTTCGAAATTTTTATTTAATTATGTTTAAAACATTTCGTTTTTACAATTTGGTTATTTAGTGCTACTTGTGGGCTTAGGATCGGTTATTGAGGTAGGTGAAGTTATTGTTTCTGTTACTGTTGTTGACCATTTGGCAGAGCTTAAGTTGGTTGAGCCCATTATCAAGCCAATTCACTTTTAATTACTAACTGACAAGCATTAATTACTTGAGTAATTGTGCTCTATTTGACCAGTCAAGTATAGGATGAAAAATATCTGAATATTTCCTATTCTTATTTCCAAGTGTTTACCTTTAATTAATTATAAATAATCATAAACACTAACTACATTTTAAATATGAATAACATCATCTGCCCATGCCAGTTAAGGTACACACAGTAATTACTCCAGTAATGGTGCTTTATATAAGTAATTACTCGAGTAATTATGCTTGATAAAAGTTATTACTCTGATAATTAATCCACAAATACTAATAAAAGCAATTACATGTTGACTTTCATTTTTCAAATGTATATGCCAAGAATTAATAAAGTAATCTCTTTACCTTAATGTAAGTACTCAATTAATTAAATCTGATTTCGGGCAGTTGCGCGACTTTGTGCAACAATTTCTTGATTCGAAGCATCTCTGCTCCGCTTCCCATTACATACCCATGTCAGCCTTGCCACGCCCGCTTCATACTCTACCCACATATTTTCTTTAAGCAGTTCACATGCCATTTAGCAAATTGTCTACATAAATTCATTAGTATGTCAAATGCAGCACTCTTCCACTCGTAGCGTAGAGTAAAAGTCTACTTTTCTGAGAGTTTTTTCTTTTCTTTTCTTTTACCTGGCAAACTTTTCTAATTGTTGGCACTTGAGCGTGTCTTTCGTTAGGAGCCCTCATAAAATTGCAATCATTACAATTTGTGCCCCTTTACTTCCCATTTCCATCAGCCAACTTTCTTCTGCTTTGTACGTGTGTGTGTCTGTGACATGCGAGCAATTAAAAGAAATTAAGAGCTAACAACAAATAATACTAATTAACTTGGCCAAAAGTAAAACTGGCGCTTTAAATCAACATTGGTACAGCACTCGACCCAATTTGTGTTTTGGTCTTCAAAAACAGCTGCAAAATAATCCACATAGAGCCCACAGATACTCGAAGTGCACACGTTTTATAAAGGTCCTTAAACGTGACAATGTGCTCGACTAGTCGTCAGATCAAGTGTTAGGCGGACGGGACGGTGGGCGGGGGATTTGAGTGCTGTGAAGCGGTTGAAAGTTCAGATTTCATGCACATTGCTCAAGTCTCTGGTATTTGCCAATTGGCTTGCGAAAACTGTGTCAAACGCAAAGAACTGGCTGAAGGAAATGGCAAAACCCTAAAGCAAGAAAACACATTCCAATAAGAGAGAATGAGAAAGAGTGGGCTTAGAGAGAGAGAGAGAGAGAGAGAGAGAGAGAGCGCGTATATTTTTTCAATGAACATGTGTATTCATTTTCTCGTTGACTCTGTGGCCTGCCAAACACCGTACGCCCACTAATTTTCCCTCCAATGTGGTAATCGATTTCCAGATCTATGTGTGTGTGTGCGTGTACATGTGAAGTACAAAATTAATTGATTTTTTATGAGCCAAACACTTCGAATTCAATTGCATTCAAGTTGATTGTAAAATTTTGTGGCTTTCGTTTTGTTGCGGCTACTCAGAAAATGTCAGGGTGAGAAGGCTCCTGCTCTGCGAAACGATTGTGTGAGAATTTTATATAAAGACTTCTCTATAAATATAGGATTCTTTAGAATTTGGGCATACTAAAAATAGCCCAAAATTTCTGAAAAACACAAAAGAATTCTTGTTCAAATCGCTCTGCAATTCTTGGCAAAAGAAACATATACATATATATATGTTTATTTTGCCATCATTATAAATATATTTATTTTGCATTAAAATAAATTTTTGAAATTTAATTACACAGTTAATTTTAATTTTTAAAAATTACATTTTTTTATATCACAAGTTTGGGCGCTTCTAATTTCCAAGTATTTTAAAATCTGCGTTTTCTGCGCTCTTTTTACTAAGAAAAAGTGTTCGAAGCTCTGTGAAGATCTTTATGATGGCTTAATCTGCCTAAAAATTTATATATAATAAATACATTTATTTATATATATATATATATAAATTAAAATTGACAGCTTAAATATTTAAATGAACGATGCTCATGTTCTGAGCTTCGAATTCCCAAACGGTTTAAGGTTCAGTTCAGAGTGTTTAAAGAAAAACAATCGCTTACGAGGCTCACTCAGCTGTAGCCAAGTTTTACACATTTTATTAAAACTCTTCTTCTATATTCCCCACGCCCATTAACATCTAACTAATTTGCTTATATTATTTATTGATCCCAAAACCAACTGCTCCAAAAACCAACCCAGCAGAGGCCGCTGCTGTGTTGGGCTTCATTTGGCAAGGCCAAGAGATAAAAACTAAAACCAGGCTGCGCCTCGAGGCCGCACCTAGTTACAACTTTTGAATTATCTAAAAATCGCAAAACTATAAACTAGGCAACCGCAAGACCCCGCAACCCACCACTTGCTGTTGCCCCTCCCCATGGCTTTTAAGACTTATGTAAGCTGCCTTTAGGCGCGACGTCGGCTCGTACCATAATTTTGCGCTCGAGCATTTTCTTAGCCTTGATATTTTAATTTGTGCGTAAATACAATTTTAAGCATTGCTTTGCTTTTGCATTAGCCAAGTGGAAAGTTTGTGCCATGAATTTGTTGTTGCTGTTGTTGTTGTTGTTTCTAGTGCTTTGGGGACAGAAACTCTTGATGTAAAAAGATTAAACAAAAATCCGTCTCTGACTGCCGCTCGGCTGCTGCTTTTAATTGCATTCGAGGCAAAAGTTGAACTTAAGTTCTGCCGTTGCCGTTGGTTTCAATTAGAACTCAGCGAGGGGGAGAGAGTGGAGAGGCCGGCGGTCGGAATATAGCTATATCTATGCGTAAGTATCTGTATCTATGGCTCAGCTGTAGTTGTTTCTGCACAACTTACATAGAGCTCCCCTATGCCAAGTATTTGTTGTTCTGTGGGGAGTTTGTTTTCTTCTGTTTTTTTTTTCCATTTGCTCTGCGGGGAGTTGCGCAAAACTTTTGCCCTGTTTTTCTTGCTGTTGTTATGTTATTTCATCTGCTTCTTGCAGAGTTATTTTCCTTGATAGTAGCCAAAAGTGAAAAGTTTTGCACACAAATTTTCTTCAATGCTGTTTTTGTGTGTGATAATTGGCTACGGCCACGCCTTTTACCATTGTTGTTTGATCTGCGGGTCAAAGTTTAAGTCAAATTCAATTGATTTCACTTTTCTTTTTCGAGCGGCAGCTGGAAGTTAGAAGTTTTTGAAAATTCCATGAAATACATGTGGTTTTTCACCATTCCCGCATGTTTGTTGTAGTTAGTTTTTACCACGCTTGGATAGGTTTGCTTTGGATCCGTTTCGCTCACATGCTTGAGCTTTTTTGAATGCTTGTGGTTTTGCCGGCAAACTCCTATATATATTTTTATAGCAATATTCGTTGGGTTGGGCACACAAATATTGCTGAGCGTGTACAATTTAATTGCTTGCCGAAAAACATCCAACTCTTTAATTGGAATTGTTGTGCAAAAGTAAAGTAAAGTAAATTGAAAATGAGTTTCATTTTTGTAATATCTTTTAACAACAAGAAATTGAGATTCAATTTTGGATTTCATTTTTATTGCTGACCACTAAACCAAACTCAGTTTATTTCTTTCTTTATTGATTTATGTGCGTACTAAAAGTTTGCTAATGAAGTTAAACGAAAGAAGTTAAATATTTATTGAAAATTTGTACGGTCCAATAATAATTACTAACTATTTAATTATTGGTTTTATAGGTCTTACGTGGCCTTGTTTTTTATTGATATAAGTTATTAGGCGTTTAAATATCTATTTAAATTATTAACTACAAATTTTTACAGTCTGACTTTAGTTACTTACTGGTTTAATAGTTTTGTCTCTTTGTTTTTATACTCTTGTGGAAGGTATTGAAATGTTTTCATGAAATGTGTAATGCATTAAAGGAGGCATCTTCGACCTTATAAATAATATGTATTCTAGATCAGCATCAGTAGTCGAGTTGATAAAGCCATGCTCGTTCGTGCTTCGGTTTGCCTGTTTCTATGCGAACAGTCTCTCAGTTGTAAGGCTATCGTCTTGAAACTTTGCAAACGTCCCTCTATCTGTTGCACGCAGTACACATGTAGGAACCGGCCGAATTGGACCACTATAACATGTAACAATCCGTCGGAAAATTGGCCTAAATATAATTATTAATATTAAGATAACTTGATCGAACTCAATGTACTAGTTCCATTATGATCCTTATATATATGCAATATCTGAACAATATCGGATAACTATGTCATATACCTGCATAGGAAAGATCGGTAAAATAGTAGGATCTTATAAGGCAAAATATTCAGTTTTCAAAGATATTTCAACAAACTCAGCATTTTCGTGCTGCAAGTTTCTCACATATCTGTAAAAGGGAAATGCCTATAATAGGATATCCTTACTTTCCTATTTTTATTGATGTGTTTTAAGCCATTTTTATGTGATTAGCATTTATTTTTCAACTTTAACAAAGGCAATAAAATATATTTCAAAAATGTGTTGTCAAACACATTTTCCCGCAGTTTAGCAACAAAAACTGTCAACTTTTCTAATTTCTAACCAAACTCTGTTTAGCTGCCACGCATAAAAGTTTGTTAAATTTTGCAGTTTTTCATGCGAATTTTCAATTTTCTTTTCGCCTGCTTTTCCCACTAAATGCCTTTATGCATATTTAATATTTTCTTACGTTCAACTTTTGTTGAATGTTTTTCTGAGTTTTGCTGCCGTTGCTGCTGCCGTTGGTGCTGCCTCTTCCACGCCTAATCAAGGAAATAATATCAAGTCCTGGTCTCAGTTGCACTTATGACAATGCAGCAGTCAAAGTTGGGCGTCGTTTGGCTTTTGGGGCGCCAGCTTGTGGATTGGACTCGTCAAATGAATTCTTTAGGGGCTTTGTGTGGCCTGACGGGTCTGGTCTGGTTGGTCTGGTCTGGTCTGGCCTGGCCTGTCCTAATAAGCATCCTTGGGGAAATTATGATGAGCAGAATTCAATTTCGTGTTTAATTTGCCAGTGAATCCGTTTCTTATGCAACTGGCTTCAACCCCTCGCTACGTGCTAGGTTTCATTTATTTATTATTTTTTGTTGTGTATAAGTTTTTCTTTTCGGCTACTTTTGTGGCAGCTCTTTGTTTGGGGCTAGCAAATGTTTTTTTATTGTCTGCAGCAGTTTCTTTGCTTATCTTCTAAATTTTGCTCTGGCTTCAAAATGCAAATCTGCTTTGCTTTGCTTTTGTTTTTCTTATGCTCCTTTGCTTGTTTTTCTTTTTTTCTTTATATAAAAATAAATTTCAATATAGTACTTATTATACAAAGCTGTGCTGCATTTGCTGCCTTTTGGCCTGTTTTCTCAGCCACGCTGTTAACCACAATGAAAAGTATTTTTTAATTTAACCGCAAAGTTTTCTTTACATATATAAATATATTTGTCTTGTGCTTTTTGTTGTTCTTGTTGTTGTTGGTCGCAAATGAAACGCTAAAGTGATTTTTATTAAAAGTTTTCTACATTTTTTATTAAAAATAAAAAGTAAACTTTTTAATCTGCTTGCTGTTAACTTTACATTTTGTGGTTTCGCTTTACAGATGCGAGCCGTAGGTTAATTAAATTTAAATTGTTGTTTTTTTTTTTTTTTTTTGATTTTTTCCCTTTTTTTTTTATTTTTTTTGGCTTGCATTTAAAATGCGCAAAGTTGCTCAAAAGTTAATTAGACTGCATTAAAATGCAGAGAAGACACATTCACGCGCTCTTCTTAATTTTTTTCTTTGTCGCACTTAAAATGGAAAATTCTTTTAGCCCCAACGCAATTCCAATTGCAATTCATTATCATTCACATATTTATGGGCTGCGGCGTCGCTGGGGCTCTTTCTTTGCCTAATCAAAAATGCCGAGCGCAATTGCTGTTGCGTATCCGTCTCTTGCCCAGCAATCATTCACACCTTTAAGCTGCAGCTGTCAACGCTTACATTTGCCCAACTCCACCCCCTGCTCAATTCCCCAGCAGCTGCCTTTGTGCTGTAGCTCTTGCGGGGGACTCCAGAGGCAGCGCGCGTTAGGGCTGCAAAGCCCAACTGACTCAATGGGCCGCAGCGAAATGTTTCGTTGTCTGAATGGGCTCACAAATCCCAGCCTGTAAAAACAAAATGGCCAACAACCATCTCCAGCCGGACGGCCACACCCTCCGCCCACGGAAGCTGACAACGGCGTTGCGACATCGCATTGTGCCACTTTTTACAGCTGTTTCCGGCGCAGTCGGAAATGTTTTTAATTTTAATGCAAGGGCTGCACGGTTTTATTTTTGTATTATTATTTCATTTATGCGCATATTTTTACTCGTAACGGTATTTATTCTTTTTTTTTTGTCCTATTTTTAAAACAAAAACCCATTGACATATTGATGTAGCTTAACTTTTCATCTGAAGCTCAGCTTGATATGTTATTAATGTATTTAAAGTATTAATAATTAAAGCAGAGCGTATAAATATGTTAATAAAAAAATATTCCTGAACTTAAATGTAATTTAAGCCAATTTTTAACAATTAAAATCAATTTGGCGTCTTGAATAGAAGTACAAAATATGCTTATACTTTGCTTTAAACAGTAAAACTATTTTACAAAATACGTAAACAAATATTAAAACTGTAATAGATTATTTAAATTTTTATTGCCATATTTCGCCTGATTATAAAACATGTCAAAATTCTCTCTTCTTTTCCCCATTTTTGCCATTTCGATTTGAGCGCCTTATCAAAAATGCAGAAACATGAAATGCAATTCTCAAGTTTGAATTGTGTGTCATATATTTTGTTGATGCGGCTGTTCCTACTGCTGCTGCTGCAGCTGCTTTTGTTGTTACAGCTGCCAAAGAAACTTTTATGAGAAATTGAACGTCAAGTCACCATCGTTGTAGGAGGACACGATCCTCTATATTTCCATTTCCACTCGCAACTTCATCTCCACAGTTGCTGCTGCTGCTTCTGCTGTATTTTGCATTATTGCCATGCCATAACAGCCTGCGGCATTGCATTTGAAAGTTATCAGACAAAAAATAAAAGAAACGAAAAAGGAACTAGCAAAGAACTAGAAATATGGATGAAGAAATTGTTTCACATTTTTTGTTGTGGCAGCAGCTGTTGCAATTCACAATTCGTATACCCTGTAAGCATAAATAAACAGGAATCAGTTTGTTTCCATACGCAACTCAAGGATTAAAAGATCTATACTCATAATATTTGGTGTACAGTGAATTAAATGAAGCAAATAATTTAGACAAATGTATATTTTAGCTTAATCTTTATATCTGACAAACTTTGCCTTTTTACTTAAATCAAAAAGTTTAAGGTTTTTGAATGTCTTACAAAATGTCGTCTACAAATGACAAAAACATGTTTCGTGTTATAAAGAGAATATTGTAGTGAATAATAAGGCATAATTTAGTCGTATATCTGCTTGGTTGTTTACAGCATCCTCTTCTTGTTTGGCTTGTAGCTAAAAGTTACTTATTTGAGCTCGATTTCAGTTGTTGAGTATTTTCCAATTGCTATGCTGCAGGCAGCAGTCGGGCGTGGGCGGGGCTGATTGCTACCGACATACCTCAAATTGTTGTCAAGTTTCTCAACTGCCATATCTGATGAGATGTTGTGTATGTGTGTGTCTGTGTGCGTACGTGTGTATAGCTGGCATCAGCACTTCATCTTTTTTTGGCCCATCATTTTATTGCAAAATATTGGCAACATTTGTTGCTGCTTGTGCCACATTGTTGTTAGCCTCTTTGTCAGGCTCAGAGCCAATCGCGTTGCTCAGCTGCTTCCATCTTTCATTGTTGTTCAGAGCCGATAATAATTTTGCTTTATTATTTTATTTTGCTCTGTGTGGGGAAAGCCTTTTGTTATTGCAGCTGCGATAATTGGCGCATTTTTGGCACTTGCAGCTTTTGGGCTTTTATATCTCGTGTCAAAATCTTCATCTCTGACAATATTGACAATTGTCAGCTTGTTGCAAAAAAATACATATATCGTCAGGCAATTTTATTCTTATCATCATCAACATCCATATCAACATCATCGTCCTTATCGCTCATCGTAATGGTCTGCATTCTGGCATTGTGTTAAGTGCGTGTAATTGAGTGTGGCTTTCAGTAGCATTGATGGCCCCTTGAAAAACTTGATTGAGTGCCTACTGACGGACGGACGACTGGCCACTCGGGACGGCTTTTCTGATTGACCAAACAATATACATAAATGTCAACCTCCTCCATTCGGTTGCTGTAAAAGTGAGCAAATGAATGGTGGTCAGTGCGTATGAAGTTTTGACTTTGACGTATTTAGTCATCTCTACAGCACAGCCAGAGACTAATTTGTACAAGTTTGCTCCTGCTTTTTGAATAGAACGGACGTTCACGTGCAAATTGTAGCAGGACGAATGCTAGAGCGTTGGTTTTAATCATATAAATCAAAGATGAACTTCATCCTGTTAAAAATTGAAAGCTCAGAACTCAGATCTTGGATGGAATTTGTATCTAAATGTTACCTAATTAAGTATCGATACATCAGGGCACTGGTATTCGATAGTGCCAACTCATACAACATCATATATTCGATTAATGTTTGGCATTTCATTTACTTTTAGTAGCGCATTCGTAAGAGTTTCACTGGCTTTGTGAAAGATATGGAAAATTAGAACACTAAAGAGCCTTTTGTTTTTACGATTCCTCTGTCACAATCGTTTAACTTTTAAGATACTCATGATACTTTTATTTTCACCTCCTTTTAGTATCACTTTCGTAAACGTTTTAAAACTCCGATGCAGGCATTTAATTTATATAATACCTCTCTATCATATTCGTAAACGCAATCAGGCAATAATAGGCGTTTTCGTTAACTATTGCTCTTTACGTCACATTCGTGAATGTTTATCTGGCGTCTAATGAGCCCAATTACTTACAGTATCAGTTAATGCTCAAATGACCCCAAAAAGTCACTCATAGTAAGCATGTCCCAGGCAATTCCTAATTCCCTAAATGCCACATTTAGCCCTCCCTTCCGCTAAACTAGCATTTCTGCTACATTTTTAAAAGAGCCTCGGGCTCATATCAAATCCCACAATGCAGGCCCCAAGCAATCACTTGCAAAAACTTTTCTCATACTGCTTTTTCGCATGCTTTTCTCATGCCACTTGTCAGCGTTCAAAGATGCATGCGACATAAATTGGCGTTGCCACATCGCTTACGACTCTCTCACACACTCACACACACACACACGCACACTTATACACACACAGCTGACAGTTTTTACTATGGCGGACATTGTGCAACTGTCATCGGCGCTTGTCAGCTCAACTAAGCATTTAATTTCGACGACAATTTTAGTGGCCGACAAGCCAAGAAACAAGAGCACCCCTCGACACCGCACCCCAACCCGCCTTGCAGCTACTTTTCATGATTGTTATTGTTGCGCAATATGCAAACTGTTTAACTGCTGACGTTGGGAAAATTGTAACTGTAACAAAAGACAACACAAGACTTGTCCCAAACACAATGCCAAATGGCCAGGAAATTGAATTAGCTGGGAAACTGCGAACGGCGACTGCAGAAAAATAACAAAATCAACGCTGTTAGCAGTCAAGTCAAGTCAGTTAGTGCCCTAAAAAACTAACTGCTACATTTTAAAGGCTTTCATACAGCTTTTGAATACCCTGTAGACATAAAAATGTGCAAAAAGGGTATTCGTCGCGATCTAATAGTTGGTTTATAGAAGTCTAACCATCTTGGCATAATCAGATCAAGTTTGGAAGAAATATGTAGGTTAAAGATTAAAGAGAAATAAAAACACGTTATAGAGATTAAACATAATTAAATCTTTGCATTGCATAATATTCACATAAGTTGTTCAAGATATTATTATATTATAATACACAGAGGGTGTCCTTCTAGAAGTTTGTAATAATATTGGCGTGGTGAAATTGATATGTCAAGCACAGGGTATTTGCTGACCCTTACATCAACACTTCTACGAAATTATTATATAAATGTCATAATTTACATTTCAAGTACAGGGTATCCTCTTGGTCGCAGCCCTTTGGCTTGCTACATTTATGCACTACCCAAATTAATTGCATGCACTGACAGAAGTACTAAAGAAAACTAAGAACTGCAACTCTGGCTCACCCTTTCCCCTCCTCACCTCTTTCTCCCTGCTCCTCTTTACACTCTTTTGGCTGGCAACAAAAAACTTATTCAATTAAACTTTTACGCGCGACCTAATAGCACAAGCTTCTAATTTTGTCTGCTGCTCGTGCTGTTCGTGCTGCTTTCTGTTCCTGGACTCAACGCCGGGTCTCCCAGTGCCTGCCGCCTCCTCGTGTTAGCTGGGCTAAGACCAACCTTGGACGGACGTCCAATAGTGTGTGGCAGCATAAATTTTGTTTTAAATGGAATTTCATTAAAAAATAATATTTGCTGCGCAGCTTCATTTGCTGCAACAACCGCCCACATGCTGTGCATGGGCGTGGCATGCCACTGTTGCAACAGTCTGTCGACATATGTGACATGGGTCTTAAATGCTGCCGCTGCTGCTTCTCCTCCTCCTCCTTTTCCTTTCTCCCCCTGCCTTTCCCTACAACAGCTGTTGTCCTTTTGTCAGCTTTGCCTTCAGCTGCATGCAAATTAGTGCGTTATTATACTACACTCTGGCAATCTGGCAACTCTGGCTGCCAGACCCTGATATATGTTGCACTCTTGACTTCTGGCTGCTCTGCGTGTGCGGTGGAGATAGAGAGTGCGGAAGGGAGGGTGTGGGGCAAGTATTTAAACAAAACTATTTCCGGGCGAGACTGATTTATGTGGCACACACACACAAACACACACACACACCACTGAGCGTTGACTCTTGCTTCATTTGATTAATTTTGTTGACTGCAACAAAAAGGCTATTGCCACATGTTTAATTGCCTTACCAACATTCCGGACGAATCTCTTTCACAGCATCAAGTGCTCAGCTCAGCTTCCAGATGCTTTACGGTTTGCTCTCAAAATTTCTGCTTGCACAATTTTTCCATCAGTCTAAAATTGCACTTTTTCGCTCTTAACAAGCTAATTGAAAGGGGCACAGACAATGCACTCTCGTCTGCTCAAAGCCACTCCACTGGCCAAAAATTTGGAATTTTCGGAAAGCCTCTGCTGCTGCTGCTGCATGTCCAAAAAGAATGCACTCCAATGTGATGCTATCTACTAGCAGCTGCTGTTGGCAATCAATATTTGCTTTCATTGTCTGAAATCTGATTGGCAGCTTAACGATCCGTAAAGGGCGAAGCTATGGCCAGTATCGGTAGTTTTAACTTAAATTAAATAATTTGATTTAAATGTTCTTATAAAATCACAATATCACTTGAATACTGCCTACATTTTCGATAATATATAGTGAAACCAACTACTCCTTTTAGGCCTAAATTTATTAAGTACATTTAAAACAATTTACCAAGCTGGCGGCTTCCTTACATTTACATCAAATTTAAACCCTTGAACTACTTCTCTGTACGCCTTCGAATAAATTACTAGCTTTAAAAAATTGACTTTCAGCTAAAGTTGATCCAGCGACTTCTTGCTGGTTTAACGCTCAGACACTACTCAGACTCATGATTCAACATATGCTTACGAGTTTTAAGAAAGCACTTTTCGACTCAAAAGAAAACGCAAGTAAAATGTTCAGATTTATAGCTCTTGTGCTTTGGTCTATACATAGACCTAGACACAGCCAGGACAATCTTTTTATATATATATATATATATATAAATATCAAACTATTTAAATTTCCTGAAAAGTGTTGTCAACTAGCTGCGTTTTATGTCTCGCTGCATGTTTTGTGCTCTTTTGCAGTTGACATGCCAGCAGTTTCTTTGGGATTTCAATTTGGTAGCAACTGACTTGTCCTTTACAGCGCAACCAAATGTCAATCCAATTCGTTTATTCTCGATTTTAGCCACAATATTGTGCAATTTGTGAGCACTTTCAAGTGAAGTCCTTTCCCACTCGAGAGCCCAACCCCGGCTCAGCAAATGATATGCAACAGTTACTCTCGCCCCCTGATTTTGGATTTTGTGCAATTTCTTGTAAATTTAATTTCCTGTTTTACATTTTTGCCCATTCGCCTACGACTACGTGAGCTGCTGCCACCAGAGCAAGAGAACGAGTGAGAAAGTGAGCGAGAGAAAGCATTCTAATTCTTCATCCCGCTCTATTTAGTAGCTATTTATCTCCTGCTCTGTCGCCAATTGTTGACATTTCATTGGCTGTCTATTTCTTTTTTCGGGGGGCTTTACTTAGTATTCAGTTCTTGACATTCTCATTTGCATTTGCATTTGCACACTTTTGTCTTCACGATGATGATGTTGATGCTGATGATGATTTCTTCATTTCGTATGCAGCAGCATTAATTTCCTCATTCGTTCGAATTGCACAACGTTTGCCGCATTTTGAACTATTTTATATATTTTCTGGCGGCTGCTGTCAATTTTACTAATACTCTCTGGTATAGGAACATTTTCCTTTGAATTTCGAATTTAATTAGTTTTTCATTCAGTTCGCATGATCCACAATGTTTCTAAATTGCCAATTAGTGCAAAGTTAAACTTGGTTATTTGATATATTTATATTTTGTGTAGAACTTCGCCAATTTAATATGCAAAATTGTGGGTATTTGTATTTTTGCCCAAGGAAATTACTCAGCACACAAAAACAACCCGCAAAGTGCTGCCGCTCAATGAAAGCCAACGAAATAATGTTCAAAAATGCTTTTTTCCTCTAAATGAGACGTGAATTTTATGTCTGCGTCCCTCTCAAGGCAAACTAATTGATTTTAAAATAAATAATGACTAATCACCACCTGCAAAACAGCAGCAGCAGCAGCCACCGAAATACAAAAAAAATATGCAAGTCGTGCAGCTAGTTTTAGTGTATTAGCGTATCAATTGACAGATACCCTGTAATAGTGGGTAATTTTAAAAACGGGCATAGGGGCAAGTGCGGGGCTGACCATTACATTCCAAGCTGTGCGATGATCAAATTTTATTTTATTCTTATTAGTGCTTGCTACAATATTATATTAAATTATTGTTTAAAAGTAAAAGATTTGACTTTTGCTACGTATAAGAATATTAAGGTATATTAAAGAATGATAGAGAGTCTTTGCTAGTCGTATATACCCATTTAATTGTGCTTACTTATATTTTGCTTTTCAATATTTCATTTCAATACACCTACGCGTTCCGCCGCCTTCGCCCAACCTCATATCCTGCCATCAATTTCGCTATGCCTTGAATGTCGACACGGGTTAACTAACCCCATCCCGCGCCCCACTCCAGCCAGGCCCCATTCAACGTACCCCTTCGCCAAGCACCGAAAACGCGTTTCCTTTTCACCTTGTGCCCAATGTGCAGCATTTTACCCCGTTTCTCGCTCATCCGCACACAGCTTGATTAATTGAAATTTCACTCACTGTCAAGGTGTGTGTTTCTGTGTGTGTGTGTGTGTGTGAATATTGGGCGTCCTGTGTGTTTGTGTGGGAGGCGTGGCCGCTGTGAACTATAGTGTTGGTGTTGCTCGACGGCGGGAAAACTGTTTGGAAATTAATTGAGTACGCTAATTTTGGCAAAAGGGTTTTCTTAATTGATGACGTGCCCTCTCGCTCAACGAACTAGTTCCATGACTTGAAAAAGGAATTTTCAACTAATGAATTGTGTATCGGGTTAAACACCTTTTACGGTGTGAACGATATAACCTTTGCAGATTTAAGCAATTGATTTTTTGATTTAATATTAAACGTATATTTTTATTGAATAGTGAATATATATGATAACATGTCTGCATTTATTTATGTGTTGTACTTCTGATTCCCTAGTTATTAATGAACTAATATTATGTTTTTATGCTCCTACTTATTGGCAATTCTTCTTTGTGCGTCATTCGCAAACGTTTTGTGCTACAATTGAAACCCTGCCCCTGTCTCTGCTCAGTAATAAAAGTTTCGACTTTGAAACGCATTTTTATGCGTTTGTTTCTATTTTCGTTACTCAGTTGTGTTCGTTTTAGTTAGTTTTGAGTTTGTGGCGCATTTGCTTTATTATTTGGCCACGCGCAATTTGCATTGAAAATGTGCAGCATATTTGTATATATCATTTTTGTTTGCTTCCGAAATGATTTTCAAAATGTTTTCAGCAGCGATGCGTGGGCTGCTCGCAATAACATTTCAACTCTCTGTGAGGTTGCGGTAATTGCGTTTTAAGTGGCATTTGGCACAATGAATAATGCGCCAAAAACTGCCGGAATTTGCCGCAGACACAAAGCCATTTAAACGCCCCACCCCCCAATGGTCACGTCGGGGGATCTTCAGTAGATTTTTCAACGGGCCAACAGGTTGAGCCATTTGTGTGGCTAAAAATGTATTAAAATTGTTGCCTGAAATTCAGGCCAGGTGCTAAAAAATGGTAAGAAGTCCACAGTTGTGTTCGTTTAACTAGCAAAAGATACTCTACAATCGGCTCTAGGTAAATTGAGGCCAGGCTTTCCCTTATTGCGAAGATTATTTATTATTGTTATTATAAATAAGTAGGGTATATGCGCACTTAATACTAACTTTTCCAACGCTAGCTCTTATAGTCTCCGAGTTATTCTAGATAAGCAGACGCACACTTATGTTTGGTCTAAGCTTATGTGTTATACTACACATTAACGTAACTATTCACGACTGAAAGATCTGTACTTACAGGGTATATCTACTACTACTACAAACGTTAAAATATACACATTGAATAGTTGAGCTAGAAAAAGTAATGAACCAGAAATCTAAATTACACTTGCTGTTTTCTTGGCTAGAAGAGCCACAGTTAAGTAAACACATCGACGCCCAACTCGCTCCCCTTCCCACATACACACACACACACCCTAATGATATACCCATGAGTGTTGGCGCCCCCGCCCCCTCTTTGGCCGCATGCCAGCGCTCAAGTGAAGCGTTACTCCTGCTGTTGCAGGATACGCACAGACAAAAAGCTGGCAGAAAACTTTGTTTGGCTTGTGCCAATATTCAAAAACTGATTTTCATATGTCTTTTAAGTTTATTTGCGCTCAAGCGTAACAGCCACGGCCCAACCCTAAAGCCCCACTGGAAAAAATCCCCAGCAGCCTGCTGTTAGGCTGCAGAGGCTCTCTTATCGTTTTCAGCACACGCATAAAAGTTGCTGCTGTCTGTTTCTTTAAACTTTTTTATTGGCAAGAATTTAATTCACCCTAAAAGACACACAGACTAACTCAGACACACTCATATGAAATAGATACTACGCAAAATTTAGCTGCTGCGCCTGTGCCAGAATGTTTATACCCTTGCAGAGTGTATTTTAATTCTGTCATGAAATGCGTAACAAGCCCATAGAGTATATATATTCTTGATCAGCATCAGCTGCCGAACCATGTCCGACTGTCTATGTCTATGCAAAGCAGTCGTTAATAAAATATTAACCGGCGGGATCGAGGAAATCTCATGAAAAACATACTTGTTCAATATTTAAACAAACTTGACATTGGATACTAAGTTTTGCTATGCACATTTTATAGAATCGATATATGAACATCATGCACAGCCACATCATATAGCTCCTATAGTATGAATAATTCGAAGAATTAGCTAAAACTGCAAGTCAAATGTCTCAAAAGAGCATTTCATCTTCGGTGTGCTGTGACTAAGCCTGCTTGCTTGATATCCCTCTTGTACTTTTTTTCTTCACTTTTTGAAAAGCGATTTTGAATGCAAATTTTATTGGCACAAGAGCCTGGCGATAGGCAGACTCCTCGCTGTGGGACTTGTCTCCTGCAGGAGCTTCTTTATGCGCTGTGCATGCAGATTAAAATCAATTCAATTTGCTGCAAGCCAAGTAAAAGTGGTAATCATTATGCTCAGCTCTTTGTTTTTGCTCTTTTCTCTCGCTTCACATATTCTCTCTTTGTACTTTACATAATGAGATTTTAAGCAAGTGCGTGGGGTAGCTTCTCCTCTCCAAAAGGGGGGGAGTACTTTGTCGGTGGAATACTTTGTGCTATTCGGAATGTTGTCCACAAATTTTCGCAGCAGCTTACAAATTCGCATACTTTTACATATGTTGGCAATTTTGCCTTTGAAAATGCCTTCAGATAGTCGAACCAAGGGGCACAGCTTATATCATGAAAGTAAATTTACAGGAATTTGTGATAGAAACTTTATTCTAAATATTTTATTTTATTTAAAACGAATTTAAGTTCTGACGTGCAATATGGCAAGTAATTTCATTTTAAGCAAACTAATGTCAGAGTAGGTACGAGTAATGAAGCGAGAAGCGAACAAGAAGCGAAGCGAGACACAAAGCAAGAAGCGAAGCGTAAAGTGGCAAACACCAACAACCACATCGTGTTTAGGCTTTCTTACGCGAACACTCAAAAGCTGTCTAAAAAGAAGCGAAGCGAGAAGCGATGTGCATAAACAAAGCACTGCAAACAGAGCCCCTTCTATAATTAAACATGAATAGAAATACAGTAAACTTAGAAATATGTTTACAATATAACCAAATGTAGCTACATTTTGTATAGAAAGAAGAGAGGGATAAGTGACAGCAAAAAGAGAAGGATAAGTGACAGCAGCCACTCGCTCGAATCTCTAATTGCTTTTACTTATCTGATTGTGTTTGTCAGTACTTATCCTTTGTTTCATTTTCTTCTCTTACTTTTAAGCTTCTTTCTGTATATCCTTTTAGGCTCCTCTCGCCTCTACCGTTTCTTTTTTACTTCTCTGATCGCTTCTTTTAGAGTTTTTTTTATCTCTTCTGTCAATGCCTTCATTCAAGTTTTTCTTTTAAACTCCTCCTCTTGTTTCTCTGTTAGCTTCTGTAAACTTATATGTTTTCATATTTGTCCAATATTTTTTGTCGGTCCTTCTCCCGTTAATTACTTTAATTTTCTTACAATGCTCTCGCATTATATTGGTCCGCCTTCTTTGTGCGTTCTTCATTAGCTCTTTTAACTTATTAAATGTTTCTCTGATCGCTTCTTTTCCACAATTATTCACATCATATTTCCCTTTGGTATTGATTGCTGCTTTCCTGGTTTGCCATTTACTCAAATTTGGTTTGCCCACTTATATGGCCGCAGCTAAAGTCAATTACATGCCCCAAAAATAGCGTGAAAATTGCAATCACTTTGCTTTTACCTTTTACCTAACCCCCGCGCGCGCACACACAACTCTCTGTTGCTGCAGCGTTGCGAGCAATCAACAAATTAAAAATAAGGAAAAATGTTGCATCATTTCAATAAAATGAAATATAGCAAATTTCCAACTGCGGCTTATCGACTTTTGTTTCCCGCTGGCAGCCATTGAATGCTCCAGAGATTTCAGTTTAGTTGGCAATGCCAACATTTATTAAAATCGCTGACACATATGCCAGTCGGGGAAGTGGTGGGAAGTGGGCTGAGCTGTTGGTCTGCTGCCTCTGACAAGGCGTGGCTGCTGCAACTGACACACAAATATTTCATAAACATTGCGACGACAAGAACGACGCAATTAAATATGAAAACGCAGCACAGGCTTTTTCCATACCCTAACTTTGGGTGCTAAAAGCAAGTCAGCAGGAGGGAGGCTCTACTGTTAGGCCACAAGGCAGTCTTATATGCTAGATCAGATTCTGGTTTTGCCAATAGTTCAGTTATAATTATGTTAAAATCATTCAATTATAATCGAGGCTCACGGCAGTAAGAAATTTATCTATGAAACTATTTAATTCCATATGACATATGCAAATTTCAAAAAGTACGAAGTGTATTTAGTTTTCGGCAACCTGAAGCGGTTAGCCTTACCTTCTCGTTTCTCATTTAATAGCCCACAGGCGTAGCGCAGCAATAAATTTCCACCAGCCCACAAAACATTGGACCCCTGACAGACTGTGGGCCACCTTATGCACTTGGCCCTAAAGCAGCCGGAAGTTGGGCACATGCTGCAGCAGCTTGTGATAACGAGAAACATCATGTTTATCAAGCAGCAACAGCTCTTGACTTGTGTTTGTTCGTTTGCGGGTGAAACTCAAATAAATGCGTCACTTTTGATATGCTGCCTCTGGCCTGAGTGGCAACGGCTAATTAAAATCTCAAAAGAGCTGCGAACAGCACGCGGCATGGCGTATACGTAATTAGTCAGTTGCTGTCTCTTACTTTAAACACATGATACATCGCCTTTATTCTTTTATTTACAGACATAAATCACGCATACGCCGCGTTATTCGCGCCACATTCATTGATTTATGTGCGCCCAGATATTTGTGCTGCAATTTTTAAGTAACTTTTATTATGACAAACGTGGCTTTTGCCTACGTGGCATGTGTTCAGGGCACCAGCTTTTATTTCTTTTTGTTTTTTCGCCTTGCCCAACCTTGTGTCTTGGCTGAAGCTGCGTTTTTGGCCACATTCGCCGTACATTTGATAAATGGCCCGCTATAAAATCGCCACTTAATGGAGCCTGGACTGCGATAAAAGCCTAGCAGAGATTTCTAGAGATAGACAGCAGACAGTCGTCGATAAATTGATATAAAACAAGGAAACTAAATGAATAATTATGTTGAATAACATTTGCTCCAAAATCTTGATATGTACACATATTTGTAGGATTATCTTTATGGATCCAAACAAAGAAAGTTTGAAGAATTGATGGAAAAGTTTGTGCAGATCAAATTTATTGAAAATATCATTATTTTAATATTACATTTCATTTCATGGACTTTACATACAACTGTTGATACTTTTATAATATTATTACCTTTCTTTTAGTATTTTTTTAACATATTAAAAATTGAAGATCACGTTTATTGGTTTCTCCTTCTACTCAACCGGTTAGTTTTTTCATGATGTCCACTGTTGTTGCGGTTCGTTTCCTTAATTTTGATGATTTCCTCTTATGCTGCTTTCCAGACCGGATTTTTGCTTCGTTTTTTACTGGCTTTTTGGAGTGTATTGTTCTTGGCCTATGCTCCATAACAGATATATCTTCATCTGTCCTATAATCATAACGGTAGCATTTTAGGTCATCATTTTCAATTAGGCAGAGATAGCTTGCACGTCCATCATATCCATCTACTCCCTCGTTTCCTCCTCCACCAGATCCCCCAGCACCTCCTACACCTTCTCCTCCGCCACCTCCTCCATCATCACCTCCTTCTCCTCCTCCACCACCTCCTGCTCCTCCACCACCTCCTGCTCCTCCACCACCTCCTGCTCCTCCACCACCTCCTTCTCCTCCACCACCTCCTGCTCCTCCACCACCTCCTGCTCCTCCACCACCTCCTGCTCCTCCACCACCTCCCCCATCGCCTCCACCACCTCCCCCATCTCCTCCACCACCTCCCCCATCTCCTCCGCCACCTCCTGCTCCACCACCACCATCACCCCCGGGACCCCCACCAGGTGCACCTCCTGGTTTGCCTGCAGGTGCACCGCCGGGTTTGCCTGCAGGTGCACCGCCGGGTTTGCCTGCAGGTACACCGCCTCCGGGTAAACCTCCTGGTTCGCCTTCGGGTGCTCCTCCTGGCTTGCCTCCAGGTGCACCGCCTGCGGGTGCATCTCCTGGTTTGCCTACAGGTGTGCCACCTGCGGGTGCATCTCCTGGTTTGCCTACAGGTGTGCCACCTGCGGGTGCACCTCCTGGTTCGCCTGCGGGTGCACCTCCTGGTTCGCCTGCGGGTGCACCTCCTGGTTCGTTTACGGGTGAACCTCCTGGTTCGCCTGCGGGTGCATCTCCTGGTTTGCCTGCCGGTGCACCGCCTGCGGGCGCACCTCCTGGTTCGCCTGAGGGTGCACCTCCTGGTTTGCCTGCAGGTACATCTCCTGGTTTGCCTGCCGGTGCACCTCCTGGTTTGTCTGCGGGTGCACCTCCTGGTTTGCCTGCCGGTGCACCTCCTGGTTTGTCTGCGGGTGCACCTCCTGGTTTGCCAGCCGGTGCACCTCCTGGTTTGCCTGCAGGTGCACCGCCTGCGGGTGCACTTCCCGGAGCTCCTTCGGGTGCACTTCCTGGAGCTCCTTCGGGTGCACTTCCTGGAGCGCCTTCGGGTGCATCCCCAGGACCTCCGCCGGGATTGTCGACTCCATCTGGAGTGTTAACGTCACACCAAATTACTGCGTTCCAAAGCATTTCTCGGATGGACATGCCATCCAGCAGCCCCTTCACTATCACCGCACTGATATCGATAGCCAGTTGGGTGTTGAGAGGTTTTCCTTCATTAAACTGTTCCACTTGCGCAAGAATTATTTTTGTGGCAGCAAGAGCAGCCGTTTGCAAAAGGTCATCTTTATCGGCTCGCACCACGCAATGCTCCATCGCTTTCCTATGCTTGGCGGCAACAAAATATGTTGTGCCGCCCCAGAAAAAAACTAGGAGCAGCAACAGACGCTACACGCAAAAGTTGGGATGTAAGTTTCAGTGCGACGGTGCATACAAACCGTAAAACAATTTACCATTCTTTGCGGTGACTCTTTTAAAATACTTCTTAGATTATCAGATTATCGTGATCTTCCTGCTAAAACTGTGTTCGAGTATAGAATGAAATCAAAAAAGGTCGTTCATAGCGGCCCAAAGCCAATTTTTCAAGCCTATTTAGCTGCAATTTTATATGGTTTCTATGGTATATGATATGGTATAACAAATTAGAAATCCCGTATCATATAATAGAAGCTGTTCCCGATATTAGGTATACAACATTTGCTAGTCTTGACTTATTGCACTGTTGCTGCGGGCTAAGAGATTTCTCTTTAATTTTTCATGATTTCCTTTTCATAGGGTATTTTGTGTGTTCGCTTACCTCAGATCGCAACGTTTTGCTGCTGAACAAACTAAATATAATTCACTGACATTGACCTTACTGCCACATCGCAATGTGTAAAGGCAAATTGTTTTGCTGGCGCCCCCTGGCGGCGTGGAAAACTAAAATAAATAAATGAAAATGCAATTAATGAAAAACAGTTTTGTTGGTCTCTGTGTTGTTCGGATCGCATCGAATCGAATTGTATTGGAATTGTTTCTGGCCTGTTCTACATCATAAATATAATCTTTAGCAGTGAAAAAGCAATTTTCAATTTCGAAATGCTCGCGGTCGTAGCCCGTGTTTATAAATTGAATATATGATTCGCTGTTGTTGATCGTTTTTGCTATAATTTTCTATACCCTATAGCCAAGTGGCGCTGACCTCAGGCAACTCAGCGACTACAGCAGCTAGAGTAAGGATTTTGATAGGCAGACTTTGTTCATCATAAGCAGATGAAATTTAATAAGAATATAAGGTGCTGCCTTATAAAACAAAGTAATTTTTTATATTAATAGACGGCTACGTGGTGTCTGCTAGTCGTATTTGCACGCATTTCTTCACGCATTTCAATGAAATTGTTCACACAAATAAAATTGGCAAATTATGCAAGGGGCTACGTACTTCTGCTCGTCTGTTCGCCCGTTTGTTTATTTGTCCATTTGTTTACTTGCGGCAAAGCAAATATGCAGACACTTAAATCGCAATGATGTATGCTAAGTTTTTCTATATATACTCAAGTATACATAATATAGATATACATATATGTAGCTAGACATATTTGTATTTGTTGACGACATTTGAAATGCAGCTCTTGGCAATATTTTCAAGCATTTTCACATGTCACCAAAATATTTATGCATTTTCCCTTGCTGTTTTTGCAATTAATGTATTAATTTCAACTGACAGCAAGTTGATTGCTAAATATTTATGCACACATTTATATACGCAACTGATTCGATAAAATATTTAAATCTATTTTGTGAGATTTCTACAGACTCGACTGTGGGGTGGGATTTGAGTGATGGTTACATAAATAGCTGTGAGAATTTTAAAATAAGTTATCGTAACATACTTGATTTTTAAAAAGAAAGTCAATCAAATCTGGTCATCATTTTGAAGATTACTCAAATTTATGCAATCAAGTGAAATTTATTTAAACCTATTTTAGTTTAAAAGGGAATTACTAAAAAAAAAATTAAATATAAGAATACGTTTGCCTCAGCAGGACTTGCTCTCCCCGTTGGTGCATATACTTTTAATTTGTTTCCATTTTCAATTAGAACTGCGGCCGTTTTTCCTTTTCCTTGACAACGTTCGCCTCAAGCTGAGATTACGTAAGAGATTTATACGGGTTGCTGTTCAGCAACAATTTCCTGCCAGAGATTTTCACTTTTTTTCCGGTGATATGTGACAGTTATGAAGGGGGGGAGGTGCTTGTGGCGTTGGATGAGAGGGGAGCAGCCTAGCCAAAGGCCAGTTCAGGCTTAAGCTCGGCACAGCAAAAAGTGTGTGAAAGTTGGCAAGAGTTTGTCATGCAATTAGAGCAACATGCGACCAAAAGTGGATGACGACCAACGACGACGACAGCTCTGGGAAACTCGCGATTGCTAAAATGCGTTTTCTGCAACTTGAAAATCAAGTTTTCCCGTCTGGCTGCTGCTGCTGCTGCGAATAAAAGCAACAATCAGCCAGGCAAAAGTGGTTTTCGCCAATTGAACATGTTTTTAGATCTTGTTGTTGTTATTGCTGCAAACGAAATCGAAATCAATTTTGGTATGTGCGCTGCCATAGAGCCATTGAACCACGCTCATCAAAGCCAATGTCCACAACCCAAAACCCGAAACCCCTTAAGCCACCCCCAGTCCCCCCACTCATACATACACAAAGCCATCGTCTTATGTAAGCAGCATAGCAGCGAGGGGCGCTTTATGACTTTTATTTGTTTATTTTCTCAGCAGCTCATATCGAAATATGCGTAAGAGTTGCCATAGAGAGGGGGGGAAAAAAAAAAACATTGTTGCAGCGAAAGTTGCCCTAGCCACACACAGAGGGAGAAAAAGAGAGAAGGAGAGCGAGGATATGCCTCTGTGGCCATCGTCATGATGCTGATAGTCAGCTCTTGGCCATAAATGTCGCTGGTTGCCATAAAAAACGTAGCAAATGCCAATCGCACATTGTCTTGGCCAACACTGCACAAGTGGTCGAAAAGGAAGTGAAGTAAATGCCAAAAACAGTGTTGGATAAAATTCAAAGATTTTCAAGCTGAGCAAATGGGCAAATAACATTTTATATGAAACTTGGTAAGCGCTTAAGTTTTGAAAGATGAAGAAAAAAACGCTTAGAAAAGTTCACACAATTTTCCTAAATATTTAAGAATCGAGAGCTTAAACTAAATTACGTAAATGCTAGAAAGACTCGGACAATTTTATTATAAAAATGAAAACCACTGAAAAGGTGAAGAAAAGAAGCTCGATCTACGCTTTGGGAACATTTATAGATAAAACTTATTCTAAAATTAAATTTTTTTAATTAATTTATGGAAAGAAGCTTGATTAAAAAGATGGTAGCTGCTAGATATACTTTATGGAAGCATATTTAGATAAAACGAATTTTGAAATTTCACGTATTTTAATTCATTTAAAGAAAAGAAGCTTTTCAAGTGAAGAACAACTTCTGGGTCTACTTTGTAGGGACATTTGTAGACAAAACGAAAACTAAACATCACATTTATTTATGCACGAGCACCCCTTCAGGTAGTCTAGTACACTCAGGGTATTGTTTATCTGCTGATTTCTCAACCTTGACCATTGTTAGACCGAGAAATATATATAATTGAAATAGACAAAGGCATTTTTGAAATACCAGACGCACAAATTACAGTAGAAGAAAATAAATTTAAACTAATTAAATTTAAGCACTGCGTCTAGAATGTTGAGGCTGTGTTATGTCTCAGTTTGTGGGATGTCTGTGTGCGTGTGTGTGTGTGTGCACCATAAATATGCCAAAATAACAATAGTCCATTCCTGTTGTCGTACCGCGCCCCCTGTACAACCAACACCCTGCTCTATACTGACAGGCAAATCTAATAAGCATAATGAATGAAGCAGCCGAGAGGCAACCAGCTGAGTTTCTGTTTTCGCTCAACGTGTTGAACTTGTGCTGTCACCTGTAAAGGCAATGACAACACAGACCCCCCAAGCCCCCTACCAACCTTCCCCCAACCCCCACACCCGCTTTGCTAGTCAATGAGTGTGGCCATGTGGCAAATACATATCTTGAAATTCACACCGCACTTTTGTCTGCTGCGAAATACTTTGCCTGTGTGTCTATTTAATTAATTTCTATATTAGATACACTTCATTAAAAATGTTTCAGATATGTTTTTGACCATTGTTATATATTTCTTCTATTGTTGCATTTCGTTTCCTTTTGTTTATTTTCATGTTAGCTCGGGGAATACGTTGATTGAGCGGCACAAATGTGTGACACCAAAAGAAAAACAACTTGTATCTTGTGTATCTATAAGATACATGCATGCCACTCGCTGTTGAGGCTCAATGCCTGCTTAATGGCTTGTAAGTGATCTATGGGCTTGGTTTTCGAGGGGGCGGTGGGGGAACAGCGTTAACCAAACGGATTACATAATTCATCATCAAATTCCCCAAAACAAGTGACACTTGCACCGTTGGCCTCCTTGAAAAAGGCTTCAGCTCGTCGCCTCTTGTCAGCTAGAGCTGCCCCTCCTCTGCTCCTTCCCCGTGCTATGCCAGCAATTAACGCACTTTGAGCTACATAAACTGGGTCAAGTATGTGGCTGCCAACAGGAGGCGCTGCGGTGGGCTGACTGAAGTTTTTGAAGTGCTTGGCACTTCGTAGTCGTCTAATGAAATGCATTTCAGTTCTCATTAGGCGGGCCATTTTGTGATTTAAACATGAAAGGTACAACACTTGGCGAAGGCTTTGTGTGTATATAAGAAGGTACAGTTATGCTAAAATCTGGCTAGACCATTAATGGGTCGCAAATGTAACGCATTGATAGCGTAAATTCTAATATGCTAAGGAGACTTTGACAGACTTTTTCATTTCCAACAAGTTTGTCAACGCTTTTCTGTTTATAGATTTTTTATTTTCATTTTCCTAAAACCCTTCTCCATAAATCTATTCGAATTTGAATTCCCACATTCATAAATTGTTCAATGTAAATCAAGTCGGCAGCCGTGCTTTAATCCTTGACTCTTACCCAGACCTAAGTACACAATCCCTTAATCTCAGTATATGTTTTTTATGCGTGATGGCAACACTTACACACACATATAAACTGCGAGTCATCATAGAACCTGCTGGCAATACTGGCACACGCAAAGTGAAAACAATTTTCTTGCATAAAGTAAAATAACCTGCTGTTAAAGTGCTTTTCTTTTGTGTTCTGTAACAGCATTATGCACACCTTTGACCTCTACGAACTCCTAGATGTGCACCCTTCTGCTCTTGCTATATTTATACCTTTGCCTAAACCCAGTCTGTGATAATTTTATTTTACAATTAAAAAGGCATTTTTTCAGTTTTATGTTTTATTTTGTTTATAGAACTTGTAATGCGCTGGCACTTAATGCAATTTTGATGTTTTTGCGTCACCTGCTGTTGATTTTCAACAAAAAGAAAAATTAAAATAAAACTTTGCATTTGCAATTGTGGTTAAAGTTTCCTGCGTTGCTTTTCTTGCTGTTCGTTTTTTATGCCTTTGGCCATTGCAAATTTTCCTGCAGCATTTTACAAATGCGTTGGCTGCCATCTCTTTCCCTGCCTGACTCTCTCTCACTCTCTCGCTCTCTAGCATTTTTGGCGCTTGCCACAATGCCCACGTTCCACACTCACACTCATACGCACATGTCGAGTCATTCTCTCTGTGCACTGTTCCATGCCATGGACCTTTAAAAGGGGCGGCAACACCCATCTGTTGGGCATGGTTAAAGCTTTTTGGCAGCAGCAACAACCTTCTGCAACTTTGCTTTGTCATGTGCAATATTTCTTTCTTGACTGCCAACCGCTCTGGCAAAGTGTCTTTTTGTTTAAGGAACTCGATCCCGAACTCGCAACTCGACGTGAGCCATAGAAAACTATTAAAATGGGCAAAAGCATTTAAGCAAAAAGCATTCAAAATTAGTTCCAAAGGAAGTTGGCTGCACAAAAAAAAAGGAAGAGGTTTCTTTTTGATGTGCATATTATGCTTCATAGTTCCTAAATTTACGCAAAAGGGCATTTTCAAAGTTTCAAGTAAAAACATCTAAATTGTCGGTGAGAACATCTGCCCTGTGCTCAAAAGATCTTCATTAAGTAGACAGAAATATATTTAGAAAGATTTTTGTAAAATATTTATTTCTGGTAAAGAAACAATAAGAATTATCTAATGTAATTAAATTTATAAATAAAAAACTTTCCTTTGAAGTAATGTTGAACGATCTAAAATCAGTACACCGATATATTTCAGTGTGTATCTGGTGTAAAATTCAAAACTTGTCAAAAACTATCATAAAAATATAAATTCGTTGGCTTTCTGAACTATTTTTCTCATTAAAAACAAATACCAGCATGGTAACACTGTTTTCATATAAAATCATGGAGCAGTATAACCGTTAGAAGCTTACCTTGACAGTACTTTTAATATACCAACATTAATTAAGAGCACACGACCTTCGATTATCGATAAGCCAAAAGGAAAATAAATAAATATCATCTGTACCCGATAATGCGATAACAATAGCAGGCCTTGCCACATTTTTGGTACATCGAGAAATGGACGAGAAAACTGAATCATAATTTCCTGAATGGTAACCGAGCAGGCTGTGAAAATTTTGGAAACCTATAGAACATAGCCAGTGTCAATTCATTCGTCAGTGGGACGGCTTACTGAATAGAGTTCCTTCAAGTCATCTCGGCAATACAAAAATAAAAATAAATTAAATAACAAAAGAAACAAACATATAATAAGTAAAATTAAATCTAAGAAATTTTCTATCAACTTATCTACTGTCTGTCTCTCGTGCTTCTGTGTACATGTGCGCGCGTGTTGCTCGGTTTCTCCCGCTAATCGCAAATCTTTCAATTTGGCAATCGACAAGTGAATAATTTTCCGCAAGAGTGTGTGTGTGTGTTTAAAAAGCAAAGAAAACTGCGCGTGTGTGTGTGTGTGAGCGCGCGTGCTGAAGAGCTGCTGTCTGGTTGGCAATTGTAACCTTTAACCATTTATTGTTACGTAATGGATAACTTGAAGGCAAATACAACGGGCGCGTATTTGTGGCATCCGCCGCAGCAGCAGCAGCCGCAGTCGCCATTGATGCAACAATCTTCGGTGCCGCCGCCGCCGCAACAGCCGCCGCCGCCGTTGCTAAGCGGCCTGCCACAGCCCGTCCGGCGATTTGCCAGTAACAAGAACAATTATAATTATATGCAAAGTCAGGCCCAAGCGGCTGCTGGCCTCATGATGGGCGCCAGTAATCCGGGCGGTCAGTTAATGGGTCTCGGTTCGCCCAATCCCAATGGCTATCGCAAGCGCCAACCAATGAACACGGCCTATAGCCCGGGCGGCTTTCAACATAATGGTAAGGGAGTTGCCATCTTTCTTAGTAATTTTTCATATGCGAAAGTTTGTAAACGATGCTGCAGAAAGAGTAAATTAAAAGCTGTTGAAAAAATGTCAAACACACAATAGTTGTCACACTGGGCACTTGCAGTGTTGACAACTGCAAAACGTGCGCGTGTGCAGTGCTGTAAAGCATTTTTATATTTTACTTTAAATTTAAAATTCCCTCTCTGTGCGCCCAATTTACAACATTTGTCGCTAAACACATTGAATAGCTATTCAAATTGAATTCTTGTACTTACTACTCTCACTGTTTGAATGGTGTCTTCCTTTACTATATATATATATAAACGATATCTTATCAATTTTCAAACTCTTGAGCAAAATGACTAAACGATATTTTCTTTCTTTCCACTTTTCTTTTCTCATTGCAGGTAAGTCGCTGTTTTCTATTCCCGAAAATGTTGTTGTGCTTGAGAGCCGTAAGTACATTTCAAAACTAAACCACAATTTTATAACATTGCATATATATAAATACATACATCCCACACTCTATACACAATATACTTAAAACACACCAAATGCCAGAAGACGTTTGTGAAGTTCCATTAAATGCCAATTAATTACTTAGCTCCAATAAAGAAAAAATTCCAAAAAAAGATCAAAAGCCTGCCAGCATACAAAATTATTGCATTTTTGCATTTTGTGGAAAAACTTTTCTGCTCAATTTATCAATTTTCATTGCATTGCAATTTTAAGTAATCTTTTGTTTGTCTTGTCTAGAATTTTCAATTGCAGTTTCGACGTTTCTTGACTTTTATAAAATTTCTATATAACGTTCATGACGCCATCAATTTTTAATTTTTATAATTTTCGTTTTGTCCGCTTTGCCTGTTGCAATTTGCATAATATTCAATGCACACTCAATTTTCATAGGGGGAAAATTCAAATGGACAAACATCATTTGGTAGAGTATCGATTAGTTGGGGTGAGATAACGGACGTGCCTGGGTAATAGAATTTTAGCTTTATGGACATATTACCTTTTATTTGCATTGCGAATATTCCGCTTGTTACGGGGCTGGGAGCTACATTTTTGTTCTTAATTTATATATCGCAATCAATTCCAAGTCTTGGAAGCAAGGCGTACTGCATTTCATATTCCAATAAAAATCCCTAAGTGAAAATTTCCCACTGAAATAAATATATGTTTTAAAATAAAAAAAAAAAACTTATATTCCATTTAATAATAATCCAAAGATTCTTTATACTTTTTTCTAATAAGAATCCCTCATGGAGAATTCCCCAGACATATTTTGCTCAACTAACAAATATCCACAATTTTCTTAATAGGCCGCAACAAAATTTTACGCCCAACTCGTCAGAGTATGTCATAAAAATATGAAATGGCCATTTAAATAATAACACGAGCACACGCACGTACACACACACACGCGCGCGCAGGCACAACCAACGCACACGCACGTTGCCAACATATTTGCACCATAATTAAAATAAATGTTTTCAATGCTCAATAATTGCCAAATAAATTAATTTTAATTGCAAGACTGAGAAAATGCCCCTAAAAATAAATAGCTAAAATCTTGCGCTTGCTCTGGCGTTCGCTCTGCCCTCTCACTCTTTCTCCATCTCTTTATGTCTCGCTCTGCCTCACTTGTGTTTATTTTAGGACAGCATTTTTTGTTCCGATTTTAGCTGGCCAATACGATGGCTTGGTCACGCCTCCAAGCCAAATGTCGCAGGTGGCAAGATGGCAAAACAAAAATATAATCTATACATCTATAAAAGAAGAAAACACTTAAAAATACATAAAAATACCAATGGGCCATATCTGTGGGCGTTCGAGGGGAGGAATGTTAATATTTTGGCATATTTATGACTGTGCCACCGTGTGAAGATTTCTCGTCAGTTGTTGATGGCTTTTCCGAAAAGGGATCAACATCAAAACCACTCGCAAGATTTATGCGTGTGTTCATTAAAAGCAGCAGCAGACGCTGTCAACCCTGACCCAAGCAACACCCGCCCCCTCTCCCTCTGGTCCATCTTTCCTGTGCCCCTGTCACATACATGTAAATTAAATGCGCGACTTTATTTGCTTTTCGGCAGTCGGTCGCCCAGGCTTGTGTGTCGGGCCTTATCAGTGGCAGAGAGAGCCGAAAAGCCAAAGTTGAATTGTGTTTGTTTATCTTGCGCCCGCTCGCCTGTGCGCAGCTGTTGACCCAGCACAAAAAAAAAATATATATATATATATATACGTATTTGTTCATATTTTTTTGCGCCCAACTTTGCTTAATTTAATACGTAGGTGTGAAGTTGTTTGCCGTTAGTTCTCTAGTGGTCGCCCCGCCCACTCTTTAACCGTCCACTCGAATCTGCCTCTATTTGCCTTCTGGCTTGTTTTGTGGCTTACTTTTGCTGATTGGCAGCGTGTGTCCGTTTTTTTTTCTGGTTCGTTCTCTTCCCAATTATGTTTTTCCTGTACATGTTTATTTTTTTCACCCCTGCTATTCATATTTGCTTACGTAATGCAATAGTTATTTCATTAAGAGGCGCAGCTGAAATTAATTGAATTAACTTTGGAGTGGGCGAGCTTTTCTTTATATAAATAAACCTTTGAAACCCCTTTGAGCGTTGCTTTTTAGTTAATTAGTATATAAACCAAGAGCTTTCCGAACTCATCTATATCTGAAATAATTTATAGGACAATTCCTATTGAATTTTCTAATTATATACATATGTCAACCTCAAACTTGATCTATCTGTCCTATTATGCTTTACAATTTTACCTCTACAGATTCCTAAATTTATATCCACAATTCCTAGATTAGATTTAACCTTTACTCCAATGTCCATTCGTACTCGCTTCTCGCAAAAATTAAACCCAAAAAAGTACGATACCACGCTGTTGGGAACCTGTCGCTCGTAAATCATTTGCTATCCAGCAAAAACTCTCACAATAAATTAATTCATAGTGAAATACCAAAAGCAACAATAACAAGGAAACAACCACAACAGAAACATTTAACAAATTTGGATAGCCGCAGTTGTATAGAATAAGGGAACCCAAAGCATATATGTATAAAATACATATATAAATTGTGGCGCTTGAATTTTATGGTAATTCAATAAAATTGAAAATGACAAATTGTGTCATGTTGCGGTCATTTCAATGCGCCTGGAGCAACCACTAACCAAATGGGGGAGAGATGGGCTCTGGTAATGCAAGTGGACAGGCCCATAATTAAATCCATATTGATAAAACAATAAAAGTTGGCAATGCGTAATGGCTTTAAAGTTGAGCCTCTGTCTCCCTCTCCCCTCTCTGTCCCACATCAATCAATCAAATGCGATCAATCAAAGTGTTGTCAACAAGCAGCAGCAGGAGCTCACGCATCCGACTGATGATGTTGTTGCTGTTGCTGCTGCTGCCGCCGCCGCTGCCTGTCGCTAGATGGCGTGTCGAACAAGAAGAATGTCGCGCTGTCATCGCCTGACCAACTTTTCGACTCACCCGCGCCGCTCCCCGCCACCCCTCTCTTTGCCGTAACACTAACGAGCCCTAATGGGCAATAACCTCCCTACCTCGCCCCATCTCAAGATGTTAGAATGAAACTATTGAACCAAAAATATTGTTCCAAGTGACTTACAAGGCGTGTGGAAGGGGAGGGGGCACAACTGAAGCTGGGGCCAGCACGCAATATGGCGTCGATTATCTTAAATCAGATGCACGTGATTGATGACTGATGCAACCGGACCGTACAACAAATAATATCATGTCTAATACTACGCTTATTTTAAACTAACCCCAAGTATTTGGCGAAAATAACTCAATGCGAGCAATTCATCAGCGTCAAGCGGGGCACTAGGAGGGACAGAGAGTACATTCAAAATTTTGGGCTATCGATTTAATTTAATTATTGAAAAATGGAAATTACGGTATTAAGCAAATTTTAAAACCAAATAGGAAATATTGGATTGAAAAGCAAATAAATAGTTGAGCTCTTCGCAGAAATCGTTTATTTACAGAAATTTCTCTATGAACTTAACAGTATTATCTCCTTCATTTTCAGTAGGTAAATCATTTTGAAAACATATAAATTTAGAGCCATTTTGCTCTTGCTTTCTTTCCCGTCTCTCTCCGTCGATTAATTAAGTAATTTTCTTTCTCGCACTCCCTCGCCCCCGCTCACTCGATATTGCTACATCAATATCTCATCTTCCACTTCATTTACATACAAATTGTTGCCTAAATGTTGCGCATAATCAACAATTTGCACAGCATCTACTCCCTCTGATTCCAACCTGTGCATAGCTCGAAAGTAATTGACCACATGTACCCACTGTGCAGCAGCTACTCCACTTGCCCCAACCCTCACCCTCACCCCTACGCCTCTTTGCCTAGCTGTTGCTGCTGCTGCTGCCGCTATGTGTTGCTAATGATTTTCCTTAATGTTCCATTTCATAATTTCATGAGGCAAAATACAAGGCACGCGCCCACCCTTCGAACGCGCCCCCCGCATCTTCCAGTCTCGTGGTCACATTTGCTTAATTTATGCCAACAGCGGCTGCTGTAGCATCTCTTTTTCCTCTTCTTGCTCACTTTGCTACTTCTAATAATTTGTAATTAATTTTCACAGCTGGCCTGAGCAACAAAAAATGCACTAGATTTAGTTTAAGCAACAATTTGTTTTCTCCCATCTGCTTTTTTTTCGAGGCAATTAATTTTGCATTTAACTAATGCGTTTGACATTTTACAAAAGTTGCCACTTGCAACGAGCTGGCGGCTGCCACAGCCACTGCTGCAGCCAGCGCTAGTTCACAAATTACAATATCAAAATTGTCCATCAATTTCTCCCTCTGCTTTTTGTAGCCAAGGCGCATGCTAATGCCAAAAGGCATTATCGATTTTCGCTTTCACATCTGCCCACTTATCAGGCTACAAAAAAATCCAATAAAACGGCAACTTAATCAAATCGAACCGAGGACCCAACTAAGTAACCAAAACGAATTGTCGCCCAATTTTGGACCGTTGCTGCGCAATTTGTTTAATAAATAAAACAATATTTGCCTACAGTATGCACTCGTTAAGTTCAATAGGTTGTGCATTATAAGGAAGCTTTCAGTTCTTATATCTAAATTTAGTTGAGGGTACTTTTCAATTGCAAATTTTGGTATGCAACACTTTACAAACGAGTTTGTGCGAGCTTTCAACAACGCTAGAACAGCCTGTGAATTACAAGCGAAAGCAAGATTTTAATTTTTTGCAGTTGCACTAAACAGCCGTTGAATAAAAATCTTTTTAGTAAAGTTTTCAATGGCTTAGACATGCCATTCTTAAAGTATCTCCACTATACTATATTAAATATTACAAATCTAGTCGGTTTTCTTAGCACAGTATTCACTGTATTTTTTATTGAAAGCACAAATGACGATCCATTAAGTAGCAAAAACAAACAGCTGAAAATGTCAAAAGCTGGGCAAAAATAAATGGAAAAGAACCGAGCAGCACCACCCCCAATGCCACACAGGCCAATATATCAAACCGCAACCACAGCTAACTGTGGCTATGGGTGGGGGAGGGACCCCAAACAAACAACACACGCCATGTTATCATCTAACTAACAATCTATCCCAGACTATGCTAACCGACCCTAAACTAGTATCGTATTATATGGTACTCATGCTCTGCACTCAAATGCTTTTGGCCAAATATCTTTTGGCATTTCTTTTGGGCCAATGTGGCCAAAGCACAGAGCGAGACAGCTGCCAAGTGTGAGAGAAAAAGAGAGGCAGAGAGCGAGTATATATTGTCAAAAATTGAAGTGCAATACGTAAAGAACTCTTCAGTCAATGGAGATGACGTTGATGTTGGGATAGAAATGTTGATGGACCAAATTTTAACTCTTTGATGGCACAAATGTGCCCAAAGGCTGCATGTGGGTGTGTGTGTGTGTATATGAGTTGATTGCACACAAGCCCCTGTGTGTGTGTGTGTGTGTGTGTGTGTGTGTGTGTTTGCATGCCATTAAAGCACAACGTTGACCATGGCTATGAAAGTGTTTGCCAATGCGTTAATTAGGCCAGGCCAAAGAGATGCAGCAAAGCCAAATGCTGCGTCAATTTGCTGTGCACACACACACAGTACACACACACATGCACAGTCAACCACTTGTTTAGATGTTTATGAATTATTATAAACGTGACATCAAACGAAATAACTTAGATGCCATTTTGCGTGTCTAATTAGCTTGTTCTAAGAACTCGTCCTGTTTGCATTTGCCAAAAGAGAGAGAGGAACGACTGTCATGGCACAACAATTACACCCGTTTATTCGTATTCAAATCCGACCGTAAATGTAATTAAGCTCATGAGAATTAAACGAAAATTTATTTTGCCACCGAGCGGAATGGCGCGCAGCTCTCGTTAAGCGCCCAACAAAAAACCTCACGCGCAAATCCTTTCCTAATATCTTAACCTTCTCTCCGCTCCGGCTAATTTCTCTGTGGGCAGCGGGTGCGGGGGGTTGTGCTTTAGTCAAATACTTGGGGGGAATTGGTCTACGGTTCGGTTCGGTTTCTGGTCGCGTGTCGCATATAAATTGGCTCATTGCTGGATTCTTGTCTGCCGTAATTCCATCTTCTTCCTTTTTGGTGATAACAATTCCGCGTTTTTTATATTCTTCTTCTTGAGTGCTCACTCGTTCTTGATTGTTGCGTATTTTACTTGTTATTTTTTTTGTCGAATGGATTGAATTATGGGAATTTTTTTAGTGGAGTATAGAAACGAAAATGCAAGCTTTGGGCTTAGAAATATTTCGAGCTGTGCAAAATTTAAATATAAATATAAAAAATATAATATCAAGGATACATCAATTTTAAAATCGAATTTAAATATATTAAATAAGCTAGATAAAATAAAATAGAATAGTCAAATTGTCAATTTTAAAACCAAATGCCCGCACATGTTTTTCAGTAAACGCTTACACAGCTCGGTAAATATTTTCCCAATTTTTTCCAACTAAATCAAGCTGCCACAATATCTATGCTATTGCCAAAAAAAAAGTTGTTGTGCCCCGAGCATCGACAACATTAAAAACCAATCAAGCTCATTGTCACATAATCAGCCCAGACTCACACACATGTTTTATAATATATTTTTTATAAAGTCTGTTGTAGTCGTCGTATCATGGCACACACACACCCAAATGAGAGAGGAACAGCCCAAAAGTCTGGCACATAATAGTTTTGGCTTATGAAAACAAATTCAATCTGGAAGCTGCTTATGAAAATGTTTATGCAAGACGTGCGCAAACTGTGTGGGCTGATGGTGGGGGAGGGCAGTTGGAAAAGCAGCACCGCATTGCCGGAAAAATTAATGTCACATGACAGCAGAGTGAGTGCTGTGCGCAAGCGAGGGCGGGCTACTGGGCGTGGCAGCCATGCATTTTAGTCAGATAAACAAGCACGAGTCGGACTAGGGCAGGGCTCGGTCGGGAAGGCGGGAGGGTAGGGTTATAGCTGTAGGGGTTGTGTGCCCTGACTCTTGGTACAGTTGCGCAGCAAAGTTGACTCTGACAAATTGAAAATCATTGAACAGCGAAAGTAAAATGCACACCTAAGCAACAACGAGAGGGGGGAGATGCATAACGCTGTGTGTGTGTGTGTTGGGGATGGCTGCTGTGTTAGTGGCTTAGTGAAAAATAGTGTAGCATACATTTAAGCAAATTGCAATTAAGGTTGGCAACGTTTGCACAATGCTTTGCGATATTCAAAACCCTCATCCACACCTCCAACAGCCCGACCCACTTGCAGCCGTTTCCGTTTGCCGCTTGCCGCTCGACAAAGTGCGCCAATATGCCACAAAGTATGCAACAATTTGCAGCATAAATACTTTGTACGCTTCCAACTGTGTGTGTCGCTGCTCTCCCCCCCAGTCTCTTTCTCTTGCTATTGCTCCCTGTGTGCATTTGCAATAAACGCCACATAAATGTTGCATATGCCGAACGAGTTGCATTTTATTTTTCTAGCTTTTGGCTCCTGCACACGCCTCCGCCCCTAAATGGCAACAGCAGAAGCACCAGCAGCAGCACCCGTTTTAATGGATTTGTGGCCCGTTTCGTAGCCATTTTTCACTAGAAGCAACAGCTGCAAGCAGCATTGCACTATGGCAGGTCCAGGGGCAGCAGGGGCTGGGGGTTAGGGGGTAGGCTAGCGTTTATAGCTGCTTGTTGTGGTGTTGGTGGTAATGTTAAAAATGCGCCTGGTTGATCTTATGTTTATTTTGTCGTTCATTTTATGGCTGTTTGTGTATCATTGCGCTGTTGCCACATTTGACAAGCGGCTTAGGGCAAGAATGCACAATGCATTGCTGCCAAACTTCATCAGGCAACATTCTTACACCTTGTTGCCAAAATTCATTCAAACAAGCGTGCTTGGCTGTCAATTATTGCACCTAGGTATTTGTAGCGTCACTCTTTGTTGCCAAATTGCACTATACATTATTGCCAAACTTCAATTAGCACCTCGATGCCGAACTTCGCCGGAACTTTGTCTAATTCCCGACCAAATATATACAATTTTACTTTTATATTGTCGCAATCAAGTTTGAAACAAACTTTCTAAACACCTCCTTTTAGAAGCCCCAGTAATTATTTGCACTTACCGCTGGCGTTCTTGTCGAACTTCATTAGTTTACATTATTTGCAATTTCCGCACCTAATTGTGGTCCACGTGTCGTATGAGTAACTCGCATGCAAATAAACCCAACTAACCAACTGGAGTTAAATTGCCATCGCACACTTTGCGCTTCATAAAAACTAAACTGCAACTTCCGGAACTCTCGCTGAACTTCCACTTCCACCTGACGCTTTGCTCATAATCTAAAATAATTTTGTGCGCGCGCAAAATTTACACCTGAGACGACGTCGTTGGCGTCGTCGCCTTGCGTGTGAAAATTTTCCAGCAATTGCATGCAACAATTCCCGCCCCACGGTACCGCAAAATGCTTAAACATTTTAGGCACGCTTCCGACCGCCAGCTGCCCAACCTCGGGGCAATGAAATTCTTTCTCTCATACACTTGACCTGGCCAAAGACTTGAGCTTCGCGTCACGCATACGCCCCATGCGCCAGGCAACAAATCAGCGACCCGTCCCTGAATTTCAATTAAAGCTCTGTGCGAGGTTGATTTTGAGGGGCAATAGTTAAAATGAATCACAGTGTTTACCTCTTGCCACAGGCTGTGGCACGTTCCGAGTTTAGGAGCATTTATTGACTTGCTCTCAGCGTGTGGGTGAAACAGCAGCAGCTGCCGTGGCCCAAAAATTTATCTATGCTTATTTGCTTAAGGCCAAATTTTAAATTGAAATGTGCTGGCAACCTTCTGATGCTCTTGCCACACTGTAAACGTATTAAAAGCTTATGGTTTATCGGAGGAACTTCTAGTTTTGACTGCCCAGCCATAGCTTCAGGCCACTGGAACTAAAACCGAATAGCAAAAGTATTTGATGCGAAGTGCGAAGGATTTAATGCCATGTATATATAAAAAATAGAAAAAATGTAAAATCCTTATGAGAAATTGTTAGGAATTTGAAATATTTGCGAATTTTCAATCCAAATGGCACAAGGTTTAAGGACTTCGCCCTCTCTCTCCCTCTGTGTAGGACCGAAACGCAATTTGGTAGCCAAAAACTAGCAAGCAAAAAAAGAAAACAAACAAATAGCAGCAAGTGGCGCGCTCAACGCTCGCAACCCTGTGTGGATTTTTATATAAATATTTTGTCAGGTAGAATCGCCGACGATGGAACCAGAATATTTGGAACCAGCGTAAACAAACAGTTGCCGTTGGCGTGTTGGGTCCCAGCAACTAAATCAAATCAAAACAAAAGCGCAGCTTAAAGCAGAAAATTGTGAAGCGAAGAGATGGGCAGTAGTCAAGTGGCATGCAAATTCCTGTAACTGACGTAACATTGATAAAAGTTTTAAATCTTGACTTTAAATAGCGTCAACTTTTTTTATATAACGTTTTCTTTAATGTGCCCTGCTAGCAAGTGCCACATACACATTGCCCAGCGGTATTTTGACAGCTTGTAGCGCTATTCGAAATGAGAAATTGGTGGTTGGTAGCCTTGGTCGGTAAATCTTTGCTAGACTTGCCTTGTTATTGGCCTGTCTATGGGTTATTGCGGGTCTGCATGTTGACAGTTTTTAGGATATACATATTAGACATACATATACATGCATATTGTGCGTTACAGTGGGAAAGAAAAGCGCATTTGCTGCTTTAATATCATCGAATAAGTTCCCTTTACTACTGCATCCCATATTCCAATGTGTGTTGCTGGCAAAATAAGCTGCGCATTTTTGCGCCTCTCTTTGCGCTTCTCATGCACTGTACTTTGGCTTGTAGCTTGTAGCAATCACCACTGTTGTATTGTAATGAAAAAAATTCAATTAACTGGCTTGCCAAGCCGCAACTGGCATAAAAAAATAACCACAACCACCCAAGGCCCAGCTACCAATTCTGACTACTGCTTCCTTGACTCGAATGAAAAAGGAGGCAAAACAAATTTTTTTTTCGGCTTTAAATTGGATTTTTCATAAATTTGTAACGCACCTTTGGCTGGCGACTCGCTTCAACATCAAACACAACATTTTGCATGCAACAACACGAAAAAATAAAATAGAAAAAGTTGTAATTTAAATTTAAGCATATTTTTAAGTTTTTTAATTAATAAACTCGTAATTATTTATGTGCTTTTTCTTTTTTATTTTTTTTTCTTTGGTTTTTTTCGATTCTTGTTTAAATTGTTGTTGCATGCAAAATGTGAATAACAAATTGTTGAATTGCACCAAAAACTGTAGTTGCAACAATACAAACACAACATCGCAACAACCACCACCACCACCACCACAACAACCACCAACAACAACAACACCAACAACATCATCACCACCACCAACACCATCAACAACTTGTTGCCCCAGCTCAAACGCACAATCTTGTTCCATTTAAAGAGCCACCACTATTGGGACCAGGCACCGCCTTCCCACCATTCGGTGCAGCCGAATACCATCCCACCCAGCCGGATAACTGGAAGGGCGCCGCCATCCATCCAACTGGCCTCATGAAGGAGCCAACCGGCGTTGTTGCCGGACGCAATGCGCCAGTCGCCTTCGCTCAACAGGGACAGGCTCAGGTGAGTATCGAAATATCCCTCGTTACCCCTAGCTCCACCTATCCTAGACTCTACTGGCTTGGCTTGCAGCTTTATTTCTTTTCATAAATATAATTTTAATTTAAATGTACAATTTCTGCGCACGCTGCAATCCTTGCCAGAGGCAAAGCCACATCCCACAAATACCCGCCAGCTGCTCCTGTTGCTGCATCTGGACAGCATTTTAATTAATTTGTTGTTGCGTTTTTTCTCATACACTTTTCCATCCTCAGGGCGCTGTCATGATGGTCTATGGCATGGACCATGACACTTCCAACACAGATAAGCTCTTCAATTTGGTCTGCCTGTATGGCAATGTTGCCCGGGTAAGTTTCCCCCTACTATAAACTATATTAACTTGTTATAAATTGCACAAAATGACTGAAAATCTCGGGCTTGCGACAGTGCAGATCTTATGGATAAGCCTATAAAATTAATTAATAGCTTGTGGATAATTGGGGAAAATCAAAAGGCGAAATTATATTAGCAATTTTGAATATAGAATGGCATGCTGTGATAAAATAGTTAGATATTTGATACGTGCTGTTGCTACTTTGCGCAGCAAAAAAGGTATACAACACTGAACTTACATCTCTTGGATTGCTACTTTGAAGGAAAAGCTCTTGTGTCATATTTGACCTTTAAAAAGTGGGCGGGAATGCTCTTAAACTTGCACTTAGCAAGATGACACGAAAAAATACGCCACTCGCTTGGTCGTCAGCAAGAATTTTTGTCGAGACTAGCCACAAAACCACAAGACGTTTCGTGAGTGTGACTTCCATTTGTAAATGTGCAAATAAAACGAAACGCAATAAAATTGAAGGCAGAAGCTAAAGCCCCTAGGCCCGTACAAACGCGGGCCAGTTGGTCCACAGCAAAACACATTTAGATAAAGCGTTTTAGATTAATGCCAGGACATGTGCGAGGAAGGGTTGGGCTAAAGAGGGTTGTGTGCTCACATCAAAGACGCCCGCGGGCAGCAATCAGTGCAGCGTCATCAACGTGCCACACAAAATGCGAATAGAATTGATACCATTTTAGAGTAACACAAAATGCTCGCTAAAAAATAAATCATACTTGGTAAAATTACAGAAAATATCCTTTAAAAATAAACCCGAATACCTTTGCCAAATGACAATTCAAATGGGCACTCCATTGTACGAGCGGAGCGCTTGGGGAGCATTTAGCGAAACTATTGTGAGCCACGCAGTCGCCGCCCACCTTCCGCCGCCTGCCACTAACAATTGCGATAAAAAAGAAAACTTGAAAGGCATGGGGTAAAATAAACCGAGCGCGGCGACATCAAAGTCGAAAATGGTAAAAAGAAAAATGAAAAGTGAGTTCCTTGGCAACAGGACTCGCTTTCACTTTATTGCCACTAAGTCGCTCGCTCTGTGTGCGTTCTTTGATAATTGCGCCTGGGCACAAGGACAACGCAAAACGAAGTCAGTTTAGTTCAGTTTTTTTTCACTCAAACAAAGCGCATGACCCTTGGGCTTCTGCAGGAATGCAACATAAATGTATACAACGTGGGAGTTGATTTAAAATCTATAGACCTGGGAATAGGTGAAAGGTTACATATATTGTAGCTCTTTAAAGTCAAAAAGAAATGGCCGCTGCTGGTTTGTACGAAATATATACAACATATGGCAACACTTTTCTAAATCTCGCTCAGATTATATGGCAACGCCAGTGTAAATAACCATAGCGCAACACTTTTATTAGCAAATAATTTTAGAGCTCTCACATTCACAGCTTATCGTTGACCATATGGCAACGCCACATAGTAACTGTAGTTAGCTTATCTTTGACCATATGGCAACATTTTTATCTAAAGCGTAGTTTCCACTTCATAAATCTCAGCACTAGCCAATTTTTCAACAATTGCGCTACATTAGCCTTTACGGCGCTTTACAACACGGACACACGCACACAATGTCATACCGCTCCGCCCTGCCTTATGTACTTGTTCACGCCCAGCCACAATTAAATGCAATTTACGCGCAAAATAAAAAGAAAAGCAGAAAACTTCTGACCAGCAACCTAAAGCAAACAGCGGACAGTCACCAACATGTTTGGTCAGTGGGACTTGGGAGGGATTGAAGTCGGGATAGTTGGCTAGGATAATTCAAGGCACAGGCAATTTAGTTCGCATTTCTCTCATTGTGTTTGGCTCTAGGGTGGCCGACGCCCAGTTGAGATTTATTACAAACTTCCTGTCCGAGACGGAAACTACTCATTAGCCATTAAAAATGATTATGCGCAAACATTATTCACTGGCTTCTCTCGCTAAGCCACAAAACATGCATTGCCCCCTCGCTCTTTCTCTCGCTCTCTTTCTCTCTCTCTCTTTCTCTCGCTCTCTCCCTTTCGCTTCTTCGTCTCTATTTCCCACTTGCTCTCGAGACACAGACCAATCTCTAGCTGCTCCGCCGACTCTCATTTTCTCTTTTATATTGAGCTCTAAAGAAGCCAGCCACGTGTTATGCCAACCTCATTATAAACTAGCATGTCTATGTGTGCTTGTGTGTGCATGTATGTGTGCGCGTGTGTGTGCTGCCCATCAGTTTATGTCCGACATGTTTGAATTGCGAATGAGAAATTGATGGGCACTCAATCAAAGTGTGCTGCCTGAACTTGCGGCTGGCTCCTGTTGGTGTTAATGTGCCTGGGACGCACATCGCAGGCGCATCTCATTTTAAAGGCATGAGCTGTAGATTAGCGATAAAATATATACAGCTTGTGTGCATTACATAACGAAACGGAAATACTCTTCCTTTTCAAATGATATAATGTATAATGGGATTGGTGGTAAAGCTTGTGAAACTTGTGCACATCTCATTTTTCTGATGTAATCTCAAACTAAACGAGTTACATATATTTCTGAGTAGTTCTTCAGATGAATCTTTCTTAATCGAAAATCTCTTGGTCATTGTAAAGGGTATCTGATAGAAACCTTTACACAGAAATCATGTACTTGGCCCAGCCTTAAAGCAAAAAAAAAAGAGATTCGATTATCCCAGTGAATTAGGGGCAATCAGCCAAAAGATGAGCTAGATGATGGGAACAGCCCGGGAGTATGTCGCTTGTATATCCCATACACACACCCCTCGTCCATGCTCGGACCCAATTTTTTGACTGTAATTTTCAAAGCACACCGCCTTGACGGTTATCCAGCTACCTTTTGCTGATGTGTTGATTTTGCTTTAAACTAGACGAAGGTGCCAAAGAACGCCTAGCAATCAATCGATTTAATTATTTTTCAGCTGCGATGAAGTCATCGGCCAAATTGATTTTCAGGTTAAATGGCTTGTCAAAAACGAGGCAAGAGGCCAAAAGCGGTAGTATCTTTAAACAACAACAGCTGGCAACAACCAGCAGCAGCAACAACAACAACAATCACACGCACTCAATTAAATGCGCATTAAAAAGGCATTTGGCTCGTTTGGGGAGGGGTCATGTTGCCCTCTTGGGAATTGGGGATGTGCGTATTATTTGGGCTTGGGTGAAATCCTGGGCAACCATTGCAGCCAATATTCTTTCTATTGTTGTCGGGTTTTTGCTGCTGCCCCTGCTGTTGTTGTTGGCGCCCAGCGCGTGAGCAATTAAATCAAACGGCAGCAGACGCCACGGCACATTGAGCAGCAAACACAAATAGAGGATAGCTATGGGGCATATTAAGCTTGAGATGGAATTTGTAATGAATATGTAAACGATCCTCGATCTGTTTCTGAGAACAGGCTTAAATGTATGATAGGATTGATATCAAAATTAATAAAATGCCGTTGTAAGCAATGAGGATATTTTCTGGCTCTATGGATTGACTGGTACAAAATTACTATAAAAGATATTTTTAATAAATATTAGAATAAGGCTTCAATCTATACAACGAAGCAGCTAAGAGGTGTAAATCTATGATAGGAATAGCTAATGTAATTAATGCAAGGAAAAATTTAAATTATTTGCATAGATTGATAAAATTAATAAAACAAACATTTTTGCAGGGTATCTCGCAGCGCATCATAGCGCTTGGTAAATTGTTCGCATTGTTTTAATTAACGCAACATACGCATTCAAGTATCTGATGGGGAATTGGTTGCTGGGCGTCCAATTGTGGGGCACGAGCGAGCGGGTAGCTAGCTACTAGGAGGGCTTCGGTGAGCGGCAGAAAAGGGCAAAGGGCAACAGCACAGCTCATTAGGCACGCACCAAATGTTTGTCGCTTCGCTCGCAATGCGAACCAGCTCTGACCGGTGGCCATTGGCCAGTGAGCCATGAAGAGCGAGCGCTCTTTGATTTGTGAATGTCCTGGCGCCTGTTTTGCGTGTGTCCCGTACGTCGCCGTATGGAGCATGCCCCGCACCATTTGCCACAGATTTCATAAATGCCTTTTGTTTTAGCTGCTGTTAGCTGCTTGGGAATTGGCGGGCTATCTGCACGCTTTCTGCCTCACTGATTTATGGTCTATATTTATTTATATATACAATTTTATTTTGGGTTTTCGTGTCTGGATTGTGTGGGCCGCCTACCTTTCGATAAGCCTCATTTAGTTTTCATTCACTCTCTCTGCCATGTTTTATTCGTATTCATTCGGATTCCTGCCGTCAGTCAAGCGTATGCGCTTCGATATGTATACATAAATAAATATATAACAAATATATGTATATATTATATATGGGCGGCTTATATATGGCATAGCATAAGGTACAGCTGCCTCGTGTCTGCTTTCATTTGATAGCAATATTTCGGTTTTTAAGCTTCTTTCTTAAATTTTAACAATGATTTTTCCAACCATAAACTGTAATCTGTTTGCCTTCGGCTTTCCTAGCGGAACTTTCATTTTAAATTATTTACAACTTAATTATGTGAAAATTTGTTTTTTGCAAATAAAACAATGAATATTTTATGGAAGGATTAACTCGTTTAAGCAGATCCAAATTTGATGTAAAGTAAACAATTGTAATAATCTACTGGCTGGTCAAACACAGCGTGTGTTCATGCCAAGATAAATTAATTCCTTTAGAGCAAAATGTGTTTATTTATTCAAATTTTATTTGATTTGAATTTATTTCACAAAAATATAAGATTAAAAAAAGAAAAAAAAATATTTAAGAAATTATTAAAAAAAATGGTTTAGCTTCAAATTGAATCGAATTAAAAAATAAAAACAATCAATCAAAATATATTTAAAAAAAATAAAGCGAAAGAAATAAGTGCAAGGAAATTGGACGCATTCATTGCGTCTTGTACCTTATTTGCATGCTCTACAAATGTTCTATATTTTTTCGCTTCGCTTAACAATTTCAGTTTAATAGAAATGTCTTGTTGAGAAAATATTGCGGCACTTGACTTGATTGCCATAGTTTGTTGTTTTTGTTGCTGCTGTTGAATGAGAGACAAGTTGTTTGTGCCGCTGCCGCTGCTGCTTGTTGCAGCGAAAACCAACAAACAATTTGCCTGTCACTTTCAAGTGGAAACTGGCCCAAGACCATAACACAAAGACAGCCTGCAATTATTTGTCCAAAATGCCGCCTGCAGTTATAACTCAGTTGACCCAAGCTCCAAGCCAAGTTGGGTAATTTTCAGCAGCTAAACTGCAACAAATAAATCACAAAAAAAAACAGACCACGCAGTACAAAATGACATTTGTGTAAGCGCATTTTTTTCGTTTATGGAAAACTTTGCTTAAATGCACCAAATTGGCGGCGTTTGAAAACAAAATGAAAACCGAAATATTGCGAGCTGCCAATTTGGTGCTGCAGGTGCAAAAACACGTTTTCGCTTATTGAGTTCAATGCCTCGCCGCAGCAGCAGCAGTAACAGTAACAGTAACAGTAGCTGGCCGCGTTGCAAATTCAATTGCCAAGTTAACTAACGGCCAAATTAACTAACCGACCAGCCAAGCAGCCGAAACAGCCAAACGGCCAAGCTGCAACATTTTCCATAGATTTTTCACTTTCACCGTCGTGTAATTATTGCACTCGAATTGGTTAATTAACTTTATGCTGCTGCTGCTGCCGCCGCAAGGGGTGCCAAAAGGCTTGGCCACAAATAATTGAGGGTTTATACACATGTTAACAATTAGTTTGGAAAGTGCACTTAAGACCTTGCCATAAACTTCACTAATTTAAAGCGCGGTTAAACGCTCTGTAAAATGTTCAAACTGAGCCCATTGAATTTTCGCAACCACGTCCTTAACTATACCCAGCTGACACAATTTTCGACTCAAATGTCGCAATGCTATAAATTAAACTAGGATGGAATATATGGTTTTGACAGTTGCCAGCCAAGTTCCTATGGCTTGATTCTTCTACCAAACATATGCTACTCGCATTCAAACTCGTATCGCTAATTTTGGTAATTTGTCACGTACAACATAATATATAATATATATATATATATATATAATAATTCTACAATATACTCATAGAATGTGGCACATCGTGAGAGCACAATGTCTACCAAGTTAAGGGCTTCATTCAATTTGATAATTTCATTTTGAAATAAATTTTAAATTGAATTCAATAAAAAAAATACCTAAATTTTCCTCACGTTCGAGGTCCGGCTAAGAAATGGGTAAGAGTAAAAAGGGGTGGACACTGCACGAAAATTCAATCAAATGGCAACCGACAGCTCTCAGCGGTCGATGCGTCAATATGATAGTTTGCCAGAATTGTGTGCAAGTACACGTAAATGCACCTGCCACAAATTATTGAAGCTGCAGATGTAGCAAATTAACGCTCTGGGTTAATCTCATGGTAGAGTTCGGGGTAAATCTCATGGTAGAGTTCGGGGTAAATCTCATGGTAGAGTTCGGGGTAAATCTCATTAGAGTAAACTATATGGTTTGAAAGCCTTTGATAGAAGCTGACAAACAAGACGGACAAGAAAAAATATATATATTCAAAATTAACATCTAACCCTTTCTGCAGATCAAGTTCTTGAAGACAAAGGAGGGCACCGCCATGGTACAAATGGGCGATTCGGTTGCCGTTGAACGTTGCGTGCAGCACTTGAATAACATTCCCGTTGGCACTGGCGGCAAAATACAGATTGCATTCTCAAAGCAGAACTTCCTATCGGAGGTGATTAATCCATTCTTGCTGCCGGATCATACACCCAGCTTCAAGGAGTACACTGGCTCCAAAAACAATCGATTCCTATCACCGGCACAGGCCAGCAAGAATCGCATTCAACCACCGAGCAAAGTGAGTGCAAGCTAAACGAGGTTTTAATTCAATTATATGATATATATTCTTATTCCTAATAGATCTTGCACTTCTTTAACACACCGCCCGGTCTGACCGAGGATCAGCTTATTGGAATATTTAACATTAAGGAGGTGCCAGCCACATCTGTGCGTCTCTTCCCCTTGAAGACAGAGCGCTCGTCTTCGGGTCTGATCGAGTTCCCCAACATTTCGCAGGCCGTGCTCGCCATCATGAAGTGCAACCATCTGCCTATTGAGGGTAAAGGTGAGATAGTGTTGTGTTTAAGTGTTTTTCGAAAAAACGAAACAAATCAAAAAGTTGGCTATTTAAAAATTTTGTGCATATGGCCAGTAAATATAAAAAGAATTTGAGAAAAAAGTTACACAAAATTTTCGCAAAAAAAAAAAAAAAAGATCCACAACTTCCCAACACCACCACAACCCCAAAAAGTAGGCAATATGCAAAAGTTAGGGCGCCATTCTCGCAATGGCCTCTTGACTTTTGCTGCCGGCCCACTAAACCATCACACCAAAACACAACCCAGCACACACCCAACCCCAAACCCGCCAATCCACCAATCCACCAACCGCCAACCACTCGAAACAACCCTACCTTAACACAGCCTCGCGCCAAACTTTTGCTCTTTCATTTTCCTTGGCTGTGCAAAAGTTTTTAGTTATGAGTCGCGTTGAAAATTTTAATTTGGTAATTAAGATAAACAATTTCGGTAGCCAGTTATTTTATTTTATGGGTTCTCAAGCCCCCTCAGCCAGTCCTGCGGCAAAAGCTATTATAACATCTGCTCTGTAGCCCCCTTTCTAGCGGGACTTTTCTGTCCTGACGACCCATTAAACTTTTACCATAAATACTTTCGAGCAATTTTTGTCTCCGATTATTATTTTCATGTTTACATTCGGATTTTATTTACCTTGTCAACATGGGCTACAACATTTGCCAGCAATTGTTCATAAAATAATCAATTTGATTTCCAATCGATTTGCCCAATTCACTTCCATTTATGGGAATTACTTCTAGAAAATGGCATCTGAGCCGCATTCAATGCAAAAGTTCTTCTTGCGGCTAATGCAACACAGTCGAGGTCGTTGCTTAAGTAACTAGATTTTACAAAAACAACCCTTGTCATTAATATCAAATAATCGATCCACTCGCATGCAGTGGGATGGTTTTATTTATCGACAATCGGTACCACATAATCGATAACAATCCAACCTTTCCATTGATATGCATTCGTTCACTTAACCTAGTTGCCTGCTGCGTGCTGTGGCTGTCTATGCGCAATGCCGTGCCCCGAGAATAATTTGCATGCATTGGCCTGGCATTGGCACACCTTTTCACAGGTGTTGCCATTGCCAAGTGTGTTGCCTGCACAAGGGTATTCTGCCTATCATTGTTTACACCTTGCGTAAAAATCTTTTATGCAAATACCCGAGCGCAACGGCAGCCTAGCGAGGTGAGGCTTAAGCAGGTAAACGAGCAGGAGACGCGTGTGCATGTGTGCGTGTATATATATTTTGTCAATATTTTGGTGGGTGCTTGCATATTTGTTGTTGATGCATTTCTGTTGCTGCTGCATCGAGTGCTCGCTCGAGTGCATGGTAAATAGTAATTAAAAATGTAAGGAATGCAAATACACTCACACAGGCGCACGCCTACGCACACACACACAAACACACACGTAAAGCAAACAGCAAATGCTAAATGCAAACAGCTGCCGTTGCATACTTTCAGGCTGTAAAAATTATGCATCTAGCAAAATATTTTGCAAGCCCTCTCGCTTGCACAGACTCTCTCGCTCTGTGTATGTGTGTTTATGGGAATATATACACACACACACAGGCATAGATTAATGTGGTCGTATGTGTGCTCTGCTGATGGTTGGCAATTTTTACATCTGAATGGTTTTGATTGCATTGGTCCCAAAGCATTTTTATGATGGCTACCGCATTTAATTGGCACATAAAACACGCTTATGCTGTTCGGTTAGTCGGCTTACCAAGTACCTTTAACGGTCTATCGGGCGTTTCTAGCCCCTTTCTAAAATACCCTGCACTGATGGCAATAGGGTAAAATGAAGGGCCTATATGCCTAGTCTCTCATAAAAGACGTAGCTCAATCAAGACTCCGCAGGAACTTTATACTTCGATCAGAAAGCTCTTTATAGTCTAACCTTTTCAGTTTACAGGGTACCAACCTGCTGAACACACATTTCTGCCAATTTAATGATTTTAATTGCACGCGGCGTCGTATAAAATCAGGGCCGCGTTGGGTCTTCGGTCATAAACATGACCAACTTTTCTGATTGCGCAACAAAGTTTAAATTAAATGCCTATTTCCTTTTACCACACCTCTCCTATCCACCCACTCCCTACCCACTACCCACGGTTCCTTTCATTTTTCCGTCCCATTACGAAACTCTGCGAAAAGCAAATAACTTGATTCAGATATACAACACTTATACACATTACTACAACAATACTATAAAAACCGGCTTTTAGCAACGAAGGAACCCCATTTATTCTATAACAATGCATTTTTCTTGCCCATCTTTATTTATCCAACTCTGGCACTTTAGGCACCAAATTCCCATTCATCATGAAGCTGTGCTTCTCCTCGTCGAAGAGCATGAACGGCGCCTGGAACAATGCGGCCAATGAGGGCATGATCGAGAAGGAGAATGACGGCGATGTCAAAGTGGAGATTTACAATTGAGATTTGATTACCATTGTGTAAGCAGCCAACAACCAGCTGAACAACACAACAAACAACTACACAACAACAAACAGCAGACAACAAACAACAAATATACAAATCATACAGAACTGGAGGAGTTGAATTTATGTGGAGCATATTGGATCGCGATGAGAAGAGAGGCAGACGTACACAACGGCAACATCAAAAACAACAACAACAACAAAGCATATTAAATATTTCAAACACAAATTAAATTCAAATATTGATGGAACGAACATACTGAGTGTAGTCAAGAATAACAAGAAAACTGATTACATATATAAATAATAAAACTAAATTACTGACACACACACACACGCACACCTAATCCCGACACACTAACAAATTAATAACTTAAACTTTAACTAAAGAAAGTTTATGGATAAAAACACAACACGCAAACGCATGTAACTTTTAAACGCGCCATTTACTTGTATTAAAAAAAATCGAATCACAATTAAACATAATCCCTACACATTCATGTACAAAATGGCGGCGTTCAAAAGCTACACACACGCTCACACACAGCCACATACACACACAAAACACACACACACCGAATTAACATCGCACACAATTAAACACTTTTACATGCGTTTGCGTCACAAGAAAAAACATACAAAAAATGTTATTGAAATTGTGTGGAAGAATAGCAAAAAAATTAGGTTAAAAAATTGTTTAGTTGCATTCAAAAACAAAAGAAAACAAAAAACAAAACAAAACAAAACAAACACCAAAACATTGACAAACGAAAATGTTTAGTTTTTTCTTGCTTTGAGTTTGTAAAGTTTCTCGTGTGTGTGTTGCACTTGATGAAATTATAGCAAAACAACAAATTGTAAACAATGTAATATGCAATTTATATATTATAATAAAAACATATATTAAACACACACAAAAAACGCAAAAGCAAAAATGAAAACCAACAAGAAATCAACTGACTTTCAACTACATATATATATACATATATATTTTAGTTAATTATATATCATTTAGACTTATGTACGATATGGGAAGAAAACAAAACAAAAAAACACAAATGCAACAACAAAATTTCTTTGGACAATATTTCGACAAGTATTCACGTGTGAGACAAAAATCTGATGCTAAAAACAAAATATTTATTGAATCAAAAATATTTAAAAAAAAAATGAATATGCGAGAGCGCAAAACGTGTAAAATTAAACCAAAAATTTAGCAATTTTAAATCAAATTTATTAACTTTAGTTTATGCAAATTTCAGCAAATTTCTAAAACTAAACAAAGAAAAAAGGAAAAACTTGCACAAGCCAATGTTTCTTTTTATTTTGATTTTTTCTTTAAATTAAATATTAACAAAAACAAAACGACAAAAAGACAAAAGAACATTAACATTAATTTATGTGCTTAATTTACAAAGGTTTAAAAAGGCATAAATTTATATGTATGAGCTGTATATGTATTTAAATTTATATTAATTATAATTTTACACTAAATGTAAAAAGCGACAACAAAACTAAAACAAACTAAAATTATAATAACTAAAACAATTAATGCATAAAAAGCATATTAAATTTATAAATTACAATTAAGTGCAGAGCGAAATTGAGACAGGCAAAAACATACATAAAACTTAAAAGAAAAATAAATAAAAATACAAATATTTTTGAGGCGTTTTAAGCTTAGACACGAGAGCCAAACATTTCAAAACTCCAAATAATTTTGGCGTGACGCATAAAAAACTTTATAAATAAAAATAAATTTAAAAAATATCAGCAATAAAAGCAACAGTAACAACCATATCAAAGGCGTATGTTAGATTAAATGAATAATAACAAAACAAATATAATAAACAAATTAATAACAATTAATTTCATTTAATTTTAAAGCAACTGCAGCTAGTTATAAAATGAATTTTTTATTATTTCTAGAGTCTGTACATTAGGCAGGGCGAAGTTCTATGTGACACCTTTGTTCTTAAATGCAAATCAACGAATACTATATGCTATATAGAGCCGTTAAACGAATTTTTCATACACAAGCAAACAAACACACACACACACACACACACACACACACACGCATACATATATATTTCATTTTTAATACTACGTGCAATTATTGCTTTAATTAAATAAAAGAACACTTCATTAATTCTATTTAATTTATTTGCAATTCTCTGCTCATTCGTTTATTTCATCTTTATTTCTACTTTTTTTTTAATGCGTCTTAGTTTTATGTAAATTGTTGTAAATCTTAAAAATTGTAAAATAATTTTCTATAATTAAGTATAATTGTACTTAATTTTAACAATTAAAGCATATTGATTTATAGACAGAGGATTAAAGAAACAAATCTCGTTAATTAAATCATACAATTTATTTTCTTAAGAACCTAAAGCAACAACGATCTTGAAGCTCCTAATTAGTGCATAAACAAATAACATAATAATCTAAAATAAAAATATAATAAACTAATTCAATAATACAATTCAACTTGGTAGCTATATAATTTATATAATAAAATCAGAAACCATTAATATGGAATTTAATTTTTAATTTAAAAAAAATGCAACATTAACAACGTTGCAACATTTTATTTTTAGTTTCTTATGAGTTAAAGCGAAAACAAAAAATATATATATTTCTATATATAGTTATATGTATAATTTGTTTTATTTAATATTTAAATTTTGTTGTTATTTTTTAACGCGTTTATTGTGTGCCCAAAGTTTGTAATATGCGCGCTCGATTTTTTTGATATAAATATATATATGTATATGTAAAATTGTTTAGCAATTGTATTTGTTTGTCTCATATATTCATTTACTTCAGGCTCTATACCGTAACGACATGGAAGAAAGTTTTTATATGTTTTTACAGGAATTGAAACGTGACAAATAATTTGCTTAATGAAAAAAGAAAACTATAGAAAAACTCGCAACAAGCCACATCCTAGCAAGCGCACAGCCCTACGCCGTTTTTAGTTTTTTATTTAAACAAAATGATAAACACGATAATAAACTATACTATACCAAAAGATATGCCAAATTGTTAAAGCGTAAATCCTGAATTTTTAACATATCGAAATTTATAAGGCCGCTTAAGTTAAAACGATTTTACAAATTAGGCATTAAAAATGTATGAAAATGAAAAATGAAAAAACCAGAATACTTTCACTGAACAACAAAACTGCTAACAAAACATAATCCATTTGTTAAGAACAAAAACGAACCCTGATAAAATATAAAATGAACGAAAAATAAGCGACAAAAATGCCCAGCAAAAAATTGTATGAAAATATGCAATGCTAGACCTAAGCAATGTTGAGTTAAGTGTGGATCATTTGAAAAACAAACCTAACAAAAACTAAAAGAGTACTAGCCAAATTATTTTTATTTGATTTGCCTACGTTAACAATTCGAGAGTTAGCCTAAAAAAATGATTTACCAACTTTAGTCACAATTTTTACACATTTTATTTCAAAACATTGGAAATCGTATATTAAGTCTAGCTAAATTTCGTTGAAAGAAAATTATGTTAAATTAAGGTTGTCAGCGAATTGAATTTGTTAAAAGATAACCCCCGCTCCCTCCTTAGTTTGCACAATTTTTGCATTTTATTTTAAGCGCTTTTTGTAGCAATTCTTTGCAAATTGTTTAAATCCTTTCCGATTTGTATTGCCGCGTAGTTTTCAACTCTAAAAAAAAAACAAATGCGCATGGGGCACAAGGTAGGTGCTGTTTATAAATAACTCGAACGATATTTTTACCCCCGTTTGACTCGAGCGATATACAAATCGTATGCTCTACACGGTTTTACTTAGTTCTTGTAATTCGCATACTACACAACAATTACACAACAACAAGAAAATGGACCAGTTTATTCAGCATTGAATTGACAACCACCAAAAATCAAAAACCAAATAAAAGAGTAATGAGAAATTATATACATTATATAAATTGATGAAACCGTCCAAATATGATGAAACAGCAACAACAAACAACACCACACACCGTACACACGAGTTGAAAACTGCTAACAAAAAAAAAATCAACCTTAAATTGCCTGCTGCCACTGGAAACGTTATTAAAACATATTTACTTCAGACAGTTATCGATAAATTATCGGTTTACCAGCGACAAATGAGCAAGTTGCTACTATATTTTTTGATCGAGCAATCAATAATGCTATTTATCGATTATTGTAATCAATAGTTATCGATAACTAGAATTTCTTACATATTGCAGAGCTGAAAAGGGAAGGCAGATTCATTCTGTCTTCCCGCCGCCCGCACCTATATAACATTTTTGACTTACCAAATTCGCTTAAATGCAAATTATCGATTAATCTATGGTTGTAATCGATAGTCGTAATCGATAATCGATAAAAAGTTCACACATTGCAGAGCCGAAAAGGGAAAGCATCAACTTTACCCCCGCCTGCCCCTTCTGATACCCATTAGCCGCCGCGCCTTTAAGTATGCCACAAAAACGCTTCGAAATGGTTTTGAAATCGTTTTCAGTCGCACAGGCAGTTTTCATATGAATATTCCAATACCATGCTGCTTGCACGAGTTACAACTACAAAGCTGAACAATGAAAAACATTTTATTTGCTAAAGAAAAAAAACGTAAAAATGAAACCAAAAACAATTTTCTATGAATAAACTTTTTACTTGCTAGACATTTTGCTATGATTTTGGTTTTTCCGAAAAACAAATTGAAGCAAACGAAAATAAAACAACAAAACACTAAAAACAAAACCAACAACTTTGTACACCGAAACGAATTCATAATAATCTATGATGAATATGCATATTGAGAGTAATCCAAAAAAAAAAAAACTAAACAGAAAAAAACACAAAAAAAAAAAACAAACGAAAAGCTACATATGAGAAATGCATAAAAGATACAACTACAACTATATTCTTATAGGCTTATAGTTTATACTTACATACATACACATACATACAAGTACTTATACATACATTAAACAAATATTTACATATAAACTATATATATACTATATAACAGAGTACATACACAGACGCATAGTAATACAATACACACATACACATGTGGCATATATTTACAGACATATATATATATATATATGTGTGTATGTATATATATATATATCGATGTATGCCTATATATAGTTTTTAAAATAAACAAGAAAAGAAGCAGCGCGTGTCAATTTTAAATGCAAGCTAAAAATTAAATCTCCAAAAAACGAAAAGCGTTCATTTATTCGCTTTTGGCATGTTGAAGAAACATAACCAAACTTTCACATAATTACACCACAAATTACACAAACTACACCAAAGACAGACAAAGACACAGATACAGACAGACATGACATAGACACAGACAAAGTTTTAAAACTAAAAATGAAAAGGACAACTGCATAGTGTAGTCGTACGCGTAATTACTGGTGATAATTTTGAAAAAATCTTAAAACATATTATTAACAAGTAAATACCAAAAAGAAAAGAAAAAAAATGGAAAAAAAATATACTCGTACATTAACTTACACAACGTACTGTAATTGCTACGTAATCTTAGCAGCTATGAATTTTGTCCCCAATTCCCCCTCCAAATAGATGTCTATACTAAATATACGATTTATATATATACACACACACACACAGACACACTCACGCATATATATATATATATATAATATATTCCGATACATTCCTTATTCAAGTAATTGTCAAACAAGTTTTCGTGCACAAACAAACCAGAAAAGGAAATTAAAAACTTGCAGCATAGGCATTCGAAAATGAAGAGAATTTTGTTCAGTGTATTAGCGTATTAGGCATGAAATTTAGCAAACAGTATTTAGTTTTACCCATAATTGCAATATGTGTACATAAACCAGCCCAAATACACACACTTACAGGCACACACACTCGCTCTCACACGCACACACACACGCACACGCACTTTTGCGCATCTGTGTCTCTCATTTGGGAGCTGCTTGCGATTTAAGGCACACTCTTCAAATAATTTATTGTTTCATTTTAATCGCAAGCGATTTCACTATATGTGTGTGTGCCTGTGTGTGTGAGTGCGCCCATGTGTGCGTGTATTTGTGCGCGCATCTGGGATGGTAATAATTGCATACATTTGCGGCTCCTATTTGTTGGTGTGCGTTAACGTCTCATTGTGCTTAATTGCAAAATGTGAACTCCCTTGGCGACACTGTAGTATTTTAAAGAGCACCGATTTATATATCGATAACAGAACCTCAATTCCTTTAAAACGTAAGAGCGAGTATTTTTAATTAAGCAACTTTCCATAACATATTTCCACTAACAATTAAAGCAATTCCGATGCGAAACAATAAAGAAAAGCCAATGTGGCTAGCAAGTCGATATTTATCGATAGCAAGTAATATATCGATCAAGCGATCGAATCGAAATTATACTTACCTTTGGCGATTTAAAGCGTTAATATGCAATCGCTTTTAGAACTTTTTGACATAAAGCCAACTATTTTCGACAGTGTCGATAAGTTATCGCAGCCATCGGCAACAGTAGCGCCGCTTACGTAGGTACAGCTCGCAAATAGAAGCATTAGGCGCTTTAGTTAACAATTGCTCACTTGATATATTTGGCATCTAATTTAGCAGAGTGGACGAAAACGAGCAGCAGACCGACTCCTAGATTTATGTGACTCCAAAAGCACAGGACATCGACCGGTTGTAAACTAACACACACAGATACACACACACACACACACATACACACACAACATAATGGAACACAAGACAAACACACTTTAGATATAGAGCTAGAAAGAGAGAGCGTGAAGTCCCAGAAAAGTTGTTTAATTTGGCGTGTGCAATAAATATATATAATTTGACTTGTGTTTAGTTAACACAAATTCATCTTACTGATAATAATAGCAATGTTAATATGCAATTTAGTTGAATTTGCGTTAAACGTTTTAGTTTAGTTAATGCATTAATTTAATTTTAGACTCGATTGAATAGGGCGGAAATAGTTCTTATAATTTCATCAACACACAGATACGAATACACACACACACACACCCACACACACACATAGCCACTTGTTAAACTAATCCACCGAATAAAAACAATCTCATTAACTAAATTTAATTAAATTAAATTTTAAAACAAAAGAAAACGAAACATTTTCAACTATTTCCGCTTGCTTTTACCGTATTTGTGTTTTAAGTAGTACTAATATTTATGCCGCGACTGTCGAGACACGCTGAATAGTACAGCATACCTTTGCGTGTGCGTTCAGATTACTTAATAATATTAACAATAACAAAAAAAAAACAACAACAACAACAACAGCATAGCAACAAATTTAAATTGAATTTTCTAAGTGTTTAGTGGAAAACGCGTAACGTAATTTATTTAGAGCGAAAAAAAAAACAAAAAGAAAAAGAAAACAAAAAAAAATACAACATTTACACTTAAAGCTTACACTCAACAATTTCATACATATTTATACACATATATATGCATATATATGATAACATAACAATACATTATATACTTAATACACACACATACATATAAACAAGCATACACATACAGTCATACATACAAACAAAATGCCGCAAATCCGTACTAAAAAGAAAATAAAACAGCAAACTTTTGATAACAACTTTTCAATGATTATGAACAATTTTTCGAAAAACACGTTTCTGCATCTCGTATACACACACACACACATGCACACACATAGACACGAATACTAACACATTCAGCGTATAACAAAAGGTAATTAAATAAACTCACCCAAACTCACAAAACAAGTTAGAAAGTAACCTTAAAATTCTATCATTGCACAGCAAATTTGTTTAGACACACACACACACTCACACACACACACACACACAGTCACGCACACTCACAGTCACACAGTATGACAAATTATAAACAATTATTAAAAAACTACTATTTATTAAATGTTGTTAGCATTTCCAAAACAAAAAAAAAGAAAACAAAAAAAACGCTGTAGTGCAAAAACAAAGAGAAAAAAAAAACAAAAAAAAATAAAAGAAAAAAATTGTAAGCAAAACATTAAAAACTTAACTTAAATTTAAGCGCAAATACAGTCAAAAACAAAAGCGAAGAGAAATTCGATGCAAACGAAATATCTCATAGAAATACATTGAAAACAACCACAACAACAATACAACAAAATACAACAAAAAACAAATACATAATACAATTCTTTGATCTTGAGCAAAACAAATAAATGAAATACTTAAACTTATACACAAAAAAAAAAAAAAAAAACTCAAAAAAAACTTTGTTTTCTTTCCCACAAATTAGCGAGAAATAAAAAACCAAAATCTTATGTTTACTCACATTAAGAAAAAAAACTCACCTATACTTTTATCATATTTACAGTTAACAAAACGCAGTACAACAACAACATTACAACAAGTACAGTTAGTGGCCGCATAACAACAACAACAACAACTACAAGCACCACAGTCAGTCACCAAGTCCAAAAACAATCTTCAAATACAACCAAAAACAACATCAACAACAACAACAACAACAACTACAACAACAACAACAATAAGAACCACCTCCATTACAAGAACTAGTCCAAGTACAACCAACGAAGTATTCCTTATCATATGCGATCTTATGTAGAACAACAACAGCAACAAATTAAAAAATTTCCAAAACAAAATTGTTCAATTTTTAATAGATATTTTCTAAAAAATATTTAAAGAAATTTTAAAAAATGTTATTATAGATATTTCTAAAAAATTTGTCAAGAATATTTTAAAATTTTTAATTTGTTTTCGAAGTTTTTGGGAACTTCAAGTTCCATATTCAAAAAGTTTTAAGATTTTCAATTTTATTTCTCAAAAATTTGATCATTGTTACAAAGATATTTGCTCAATAATTTCCTCACATTTTTAATAGAGTATATATTATAACTTCCCTGGAAGATTTCATGCAGTTGTAGATCTTTCCAATAGAAACCAATCCAAGAATTCACAAAAGTTTCATTTCTTTTCAATATTTCAATATATGATTAGCCAAAACCAACTCCAAAATTCTTTAGTGCGCGTTTCTTTTAAACCTTATTTTGCCTGCTGCATGCGGTAAGTAGTGCCAGTAGCTAGCGTTGCATAACTTTAATTTAAGTGCATAAAATATAAAAAAACTCACAACAGTCTAATCACATTATAGGCAAACATTTGTCTAGCAGAGTTTGCATTTGCCCAGCCTAAAACAAAACTCGCTTAAGTCCAAACAAATACTAAAAACCAGTTCCGGCCTTAAATACCTAAATCCTTTATTTAGATTTAAGTCCACATGGGGTTTAGTTGATAGTCAATGGAGCGCATTGAATTGTAAAATTAAATTATTTTCATTTATAATCGAATTTATTATAGAACCCAAAAAAAAAAAAAAGAAGGGGGTAAATAAACCGAAGCCCACATGAAATTAAATTTGATAACCTCAACAATTTAATTTAGTGCACGCACAAAACTAATAAACAAAAAAACAAACAAACAAGTAAACAATAATAAAATGCGCGTGACAGAGCAGCAGAAAAGCGAACTGGAAAATTAAGCAACAGCAGCGAATGGCAACGACTAAGAGTTACCCTGTAAAAAGTTCGAATGTGCATCAAGTATTTTAAAGGAACTTCTTCCATATCTCTTATGGCTTATAGATTTTTTTGTTCATTTTTGTGGAGAACTTGTAAATGAATAGATCTGCAATAGGATATGTCTATATACAAAATTTGTTAAAATTAGCTTGCACAAGTTCTGAGATTCTGAGATCAAAATAATGGTTAGATTGTGCTGCAGTATCAAGCATTTTGGAAGTTAGCTCTCACTTTCAGTAGCCTTATTTGTCATACCCCTTGCTTATGTTGTTTTTTGTGCAGGGTATTTCAAATGCGATGTGAACATTTTTGGCAAATGCAGTGGAAAAGGTTACACATAAAAGTGCCGCTGGTCATTTGGTCAAAAAGCAAATTAAGCGCTTGATGTGCAACATTTTGTGGCACTCGAATGTGTCAGAGGTAAAAGGGCAGCCAGAAAGTTGACAAAACATATGCTGAACCAAAAGTAACGCATTTTCGCTTCGATTTGGCCAACTTAACAAGTTTGTCCAAGTTGCCAAACTTGAGTTAAAATCTGTAAAAATTGCTGCACGCTTGAATGCATTCTTTATTTTTGGGGCAACTTGCATTGAATATTCTTTAATTAAGTTTGCCCAAAGCCTGGGGTTCAACTAAAAACTTTTTTGCGTAACCAGCTGCCCTGAGCTGGCGCCTAACGAGCGCCCAAAAAGGGTTCAATTTGCCCAATTTATCAACTGGCTGTGACATATGTCTGTCCGACTGTCCGACTGTTCGTCCGTCTGTTTGTCTGTCTTTCTGCCTCTTGGAATATTTGCGTACGTGTGTCCGCAGTTGCCACAACCCTTAGAGCCTAAGCCCTGTCTGGCTCAATAAATAATTTACTTAAGCCTAAGTCTTATGTAAAGTAGCAGATATTGCATTGCTACCGTTTTGTAATCCTTTGTCTATTATTTCATTTGCGAACGCAAAACCAAACCGAACCGAACCGACTTACATAAATATTCCATTTAAAATGCAGGCCAGCCGCCTAGGAGTGTGTGTGTGTGTGCGTGTGTGTGTGTAGGCGGGGGCGAGTGGGTGTGGCTAAAGGTTTATCCCTAGTATTTCGCCTGCCATTGTCATTCCGTTTGAGTCCGTTTTCTATGCTGTATTTATCTTAGCTCTATTTATTTAGTTTTTATTTTATTTATTTCTTGCCACAACAATGGCTGTCGTTTTCTTATTTATTCGCTGGCTTATTCTACGCTTTCGATAGTTTTTATTGTTGTCTTTTAGTTAGTTGGTTTTATTGTAGTTGGCGTTAAATTGCATGTCGTATGTGTCCAACTCGTTGACCATTGATTGATGGCAGTCAGCAGCTGCCGGCGCTAGAGCTGAGCGCGTCTAGGCACGAAATTGGACACGAAAAAAAAAACCAACACGAAAACACGTTCAGCTCTAGCTTGGAGCTGAACGACAAACCAAATCATGCAATAAAAACTTAAATAAAAATATAATTAAATAAAAACATTCCTTTAATTTGTATTAAATTTCATTTATTTCGATTTTTTATTTATTTTACATACAATTTAACTTATCTACAGTTCCTATTGCTTGGTTCCATTTCAGCTTTATTTTGTCATTCATAAATGCATTACAAATTTTTAAAATTGCTGGAAAATATTGAAAGAGCTTATTTACTACAACTACACCTATAACATATATATCTTGATACAAACTTTTCAATTTCAGCTGATTTGTAATATAAATGGAATAATTAGAGCTGTACCGAGTCTCGAGCAAGTCTCAAAAATGGAAAATATTTCTAATTATTCACAAAGTAAAGGGACCAAATTTTTGTTGCTTACACATAAAGTTTGGTTTAAAATTTTTAATAAATTCTTATCTTTTATACAACATTTTGCTCACATAAAATGCTATGATTTTAGCTTTTTAGCTATTTTGTTGCTTCGAGTTAAAATATAATGTAAAAAAAAATTAAATGAAAATGCTTTTAAAAAATAAAACAAAAAATTTGACATATAGCCTTGATAACAAATATTGCAGAACTTACTTTAAAAAGAAAAAAACATTGAAAATATATTCAAATAAAATACAGACTTAAAACTCACACAATTCCATAAAATGCGTCATAGTGTAAATATTAAAAGTATATACATACATATGTATATGAAAATACTGTAAAAAAAAAGGAGAATGAAAAAAATGTGTTTAAAAATATTGAAAGAATTGAACATTTAATTAACAATTCATATAATAGAGATTAGAAAATATTTATATAACTTTATATGGCAATTGAAAACAAATTTGTATTATTTTCGTTTGCTTGTTTCGTATTTGTTTTATATTTTTATAAATGTGTTGCGCTAAAAACAAAAAAATATATAAAAACTAAGCAAAATTGCAAAATATAAAAAAATGGGTACAATAATTTACATTTAAAGAAGTAGAAAAGGTCCAGATTAGGAAACGAAAAAGATGTGAAACGAAACGAAATGAAAGGTTCAACAATTTGCTCATATATCCAATTGCCATGTGGTTGACTAGTTTTCTTTCTCTTAGTGACATGAAGAAATAAACTTAAAAATGAAAATTACATTTAAGCCTAGTTCTAAAAGCATATATAAATAAACAATAACAATAAAGTACACCAATTAAATGTAAACGCACTTCAATTAAAACTTAGCTTAGTGTCAATTGTCTTTCAATTATTTTTGGTCGAACGTAGCTAAAACTGCACAATAATCAATTAAATAATAAGCTAAATACAAACTTACAGTATACATACGCATAGATTTAAATGCACTAACAACAATTTATCATTTACAACAAATTCGGGTGTAATTAGAAATCTAATTTTGTGTATTTAAGCAACAAGAAGTTCGATTGAGTGCATTTCCCGATGCGTGCGAACCAAACGATCCTAATGTCAATTTCAAGTTAAACTTAACTGTAGTTGTGTAATTATATACTCCATATATATATAAATACTATATATGTATATGTATACAAATAACAAAAACAAAATACAGTTAAATATTTAAGCCAAAAACAATTAAAATTCGATGTGCAAAAAGAGTTACTTTAGCCACAAACAAAGGTACTTAATGTAGTAGTTGCAAAACATAAAAACAGAAAAAAACTTTGTCGTAAAGTGCTGCGAAATCAATTCCAGAGCACACACATACACACAGTCACTCACTTCCGCTTTGGCCAGCCGAACTCAATTTACATATGTATAAAAAAAAGAAGAAGTTTACCAAATCGATTCGAAAAGCGTGATGTAGTTTTTTTTGGTCACCAAATCAAATGTGATTTTGCTATATATATATATATATATGTATATATATATAAAGAAAAATATTTAAAGATTTATATATATACAACACATATGCACTTTACTACGTACAATTTACTTGACTCTAGTTTGTGTGTGTTGTTTTTTTTTTCAAAGCAAACATTATGGAATAAATGTTTATTGTAGCATACTCTTAGGCTAATTCCATGTTCTGAATTTCCAATTCACATGCGATTCCCATAAATATGTATTGCATACTTCTCGGATATGCTCAAGTTCTAAAGGAGCTTTAGTACACAAAATCGCTTAAAGTTTGTTGCAATAAGTGAGAAAATGAAATTCAGAACACAGCTCTTTGACTTGATTTCGATCAGTTCATTAGCTCTATAAATTTTATTTTTGTGTTCTGTTTTATTTTTTATTTCACTGACTAAATGTATAAATGGAGTCCAAATAAAAGCCACCGCCTCTATATCTAAAAAACAAAAATATAGAAAAAAACCAAAAAAAAAGAAGTAAATTAGAGAAAATTGTGAACAAATTGTGTCTATGCTAAATAAATGTAACTATAAAAAAATCAACAACAAAAAAACAAGAAGAACAAGAACATTTAACATTAAAGACAGTTCGATAAACGTACAGCTCGAGTACCCGGCATGTACTCGTGCTTGTAACTAAAAGATACTTATATACAGCATATACACATTATACATAATAACTATTAAATACTATATATACCATATAGAGAATATACACATATGTACTTATACAGGATAATCTTATATATATACATATGCAAAAATCCTTTTTGGACAAATTTTTCGATGTTGCTAATACAGTGAACACACACAACAAACGACAAGTAACTAACCACAACAAAATATTTAAATAAACTGTGTAACAAAACTTTGTAAGTAGACGATTTGTAAGTGTTTGTGGTGCAACCTGGTCGAGTATAAAAGTAAAAAAAAAAAAAAACAAGAAACAAAAAACAAACAAAATGAACAACTTTACGAGAATATTTAACAAATCATGCAAAACTGTCTCAAGCAATAGGCTAACAGCTGCTTCAATCGTATTACCAAAGAACTTCTTGGCACAAATCTTGATTAAAGCAAATTGCTAACTGATCGGGTGGGACGTTAAGTGTGTACATTTTGAACAAGTCTTGCATTTGATGCCCGGGAATTCATAGTTAATTTCAAGCTAACCAAACAGCACTCAAGCATTCAAGTATCTCATAGATGTATCTATAACTTTGTATCTATCATGTTTTAGAACTACCCACCAGCTGCTCTTCCAACAAGATGCAAAGAAAAGCAAAACAAACCAGACAAACAAACTATACAAGTCCTTTTCCAAAGCAAATTGATATGCATACATATTTAATGCTACCTTATGTAGGGTATATCAATATCTAAAGACATGTTTGCCATCACCTACAAGAGATGCTCTTCTCAACGCTGACTGCAGAAATACCACCATATTTAAATTAAACTAAATGAAAAGTAAAACTTAAACTTAAACTAAAACTTAAAGAAATCTTGAGTATATTTTAAAGCGTAACAACTGTCTCTGTGGCATATACAACATACTTTGCCGCCTGTAGGGCTCCAGGCGAGGCTCATGTATGCAAAAACCAAAAAGAACATCAAGTAAATACAATTTAATAGCATTAATTAAACTAATAATAATAATACACATACATCAAATATATTTTATTAGTAGCAAAATTTAACGGTAACGACTACATACAATACAAGCTAAAATGAATATAATAAAAGATAAATATAATACAAATACAAAAAATATATAAAATAAATAAATGTTATATAGCTGTTAAGTGTGTATTGAAAATCATCGCAGAAAATTTAAAAATAAAAAAACACACAAAAAAAGGCAACTCAACCAACAAAAAGTTGTTAAGTTTTTCCGCTTTAAGTGTCAAATTAGCTAAATATTGTAATTATAATATTTAAAAATATAAATAAAATACAAATAAAAGCTTGATAAAGACAACTCTTTAACGACAAGAAACAATTTTTAACTGTTAGCGCAAATTTTAATTGTAAAGAAAAATAACAAATAAAAATGACAAAAAAAAAACAAAATAACACACAATTTAGTTAAGCGCATTGCGACATTTGTTAACAAAATTATGAGATTTTATTTAATTTTTAATGAAAACCAAAAACTAAATACATAAACATAAAATTGAAATGCCAAACAAAAATACAAAAAGCAAACACAAGCAAGGTAAACGTTTACTTCGAGGCCCAAGAAATGTTGTCTAATCTTAAAAACCGAAACAAAACGAAACAAAACAAACAATTATTAAATCTACGGGCAACAATTAGGAAAACTCAACAATAAACGTTAGCAAAAGCAAAGCCGAGGAAAAAAGCGCCCAAAAAAAGCTAAATCTATAATGTTCACACTTCACACGTAATCGTATTCGGGCTCGTAATATCGTATGTGCGAAGAATAACCAAAAACAAGAACATTTAAATACAGCAAACAATAATAACAATTAACAGAGTAATATAACAACAACAAACTTTATGCATACAAAAGAAAACATATTGTAAAAGCAAACCGAAAAGCGAATAAATAACAATTAAAATTAAATATTAAATTAAAATTGAAAACTTTTATTTACCTTGGGTGCTGGCCACCTCGCTGGCTCAACTCCGCCTTCTATTGCATAGTTTCATGCGTTGCATGCGTTGCATGCGCAAGGTGTTGCCACAATCTGTGCTGCTGACAGCAACACGCTGTGTGGTAAGTCCATTGACAAGCGGTAGCCAAATACTTGCAGAGCATCCAAATATAAAGTACCAGTACCAGAAACTTCGTGGAAATCACACAGCATTTTTTGAACATTTTGTTTGCTTTATTTTAAGTTTTCTGTTATATTCATAATTACAAACTACTTATTCTACTGGTAAGTCTGACATACAAGTTTATTTTATTTATTTATTTATTTATTAATGGTCGACAAAACGAGTGTCTTCCTCATTATTCAATAGAATATACAATAGAATTTTATGCTAAAAGCCTAGTTAAAGGATACAATTTTCTAAATAGCATCACCGACCGATGGAGGTGTTTTATTTGCCAGTCCGGCCAGATATGCCCCTTTTCACAGCTAATTTTGTCAGTGACGCTATTAGAGCCTACATCTAAGCAGAAGGTTGTAAGTAGGAAAAAAGTGTTTTCAAGTAGCATTAAAATAATCTTAATTTGCTATATTAATAAAGAAAATACAATAAATAGGAAAAATGAAAGTAAGAAGAATTGTTAATAAAGTAAAGCAATGTAAGTTAGATAAAGAGTGTTAAGTAGATAGGACAGAGAGAAAAGTAATGGGAAATCACCGACCCGGTGGGGGAAAATTTTTCAGCCTGTCCGGCAAGCTATGCCCCTGCTCATAGCTGGGAATGGTCAGCGACTTCCCGAAGGTATCCTGAAAGCAACGATTTTATTAGGGGTAGAGACAGTTCGGTAGAGAAAACGTGATGCAAACTATTATAATTTTTACATAGCACGCGAAAAGGATTGTGCATAGCGTAGTCTGTTGTGCACGTAGATAGTAAAAAGGGGCGATAATTTCTGGTTGGTCTAGCCGGAACAGAGAATTGAAGACGCCCTAGCAGAAAAGGAGAATCTATGTCGCCAATAATCAACTTATGTAGAAGGACAACACCGAGAATTGTCCTACGGTTGGTTAACGACGGAAGGTTGAGAAGAAGCAGTCTGCTGGAGTAGGATGGCAACCGAAGATTAGGGTCCCAATTTAAACCTCGTAAGGCAAAAAGCAGAAATTGCTTCTGAACAGATTCAATACGATCCTGGCTGTTGTTATACTGTGGAGACCAAATGCAAGAGCAGTATTCAAGGATAGGGCGAACAAGAGAGATGTACAGAAGTTTTGTTATAAAAGGATCGTTAAACTCTTTAGACCATCGTTTAATGAATCCAAGTACACCTTTTGCCTCATTAACGATGGTATCTATGTGAAGATTGAAACAGAGTTTAGAATCAAAAATTACGCCTAGATCCTTAACTGTTAGTATACGTTGCAAAGGGATATTGTCGATTGTATAACTGACAAGCTAAGGTGTAGTACGATTAAAAGTCATAAACATACACTTTGAACAGTTTAGATGCAATTGATTGGCCGAACACCATAGTTGCATAGCGTTCAAATCGTCTTGTAGACGAGAATGATGTAGGGGATTAGTGTATGATAGAAAAAGTTTGACATCGTCCGCATACATGAGTACACGGGCATGTGATATGACAGAGGGGAGATCATTTATAAATAGGGTAAAGAGTAAAGGTCCAAGATGACTACCTTGAGGAACACCAGAAGTAACGTGAACCCGTTTAGAGGTAGTCAGCCTCAGCATTACTCTTTGGGTCCTACCTTTTAAATAAGAATTAATCCAAAGCAGAAGAGACAGGGGGAAACCTATTCGGTCAAGTTTAAAAAGTAAAATGTCATGGTGCACAGAGTCAAACGCCTTACTGAAGTCAGTGTAAATGACATCGGTTTGCATTTTCGAAAGGAAAGCATCGTTTACCAAGGAAGTAAACTCAAGCAGATTGGTCGTAGTTGACCGATTCTTTACGAATCCGTGTTGAACAGGGGAAACAACTGATTTGCAGAAATGCTGCAAATTCGAAGTGATTATTTTTTCAAATAATTTAGGAATAGCGGACAGTTTTGCAATGCCCCTGTAATTTTGTATATCAGACTTCCCACCTTTCTTGTGAAGAGGAATGATATAAGATTCTTTCCAAAGAGATGGAAAGACAGAAGTTTCAAGGGATAGATTAAAAAGCTTTAGCAATGGATAAAGAAGGGAAGAACTACACTCCTTGAGAAGACAACTAGGAATATTGTCCGGCCCAGGAGAGTAAGAAGACTTTAAAGAGTTTATAGCTAATAGGAGAGAGGAGTGTGAAATAATTAGAGGAGGTATATAACTTGCGGAAGAAATAGTATAAGGGTAAGCATTAGTATTAGGACAGACTGAAGAGTAAGTTGATTGGAAAAAATTAGCAAACAGGTTAGCAGAATCAGTGTCATTGCTAGCTTTATCCAAGCCAAGAAAAAAAAGAAGATGGCAAACTTGAAGATTTACGCTTCAAGTTTACAAAATTATAAAACTGTCTCGGATTTCGGGAAAATTGTCTTTTACAACGTATTAGATAATTCTCATAGCATTGAGAATTAAGAAGAAAGAAGTTCGACTTGGCTATGGAATATTTAGCCAAGTCTGTACACGAACCAGACTTTTTAAACTTTTTAAAATATTTGGATTTTACATTTTTTAGATGTGATAATCTGGTAGTAAACCAGGGTGGTTTTGAAAAAGTAGTCGAAGGAATTGACTTAGGAATACACACATCTAAGAGGGAGATTAGGGTGATGTAAAAAAAATTAATAGCTGTATTCATATCAACTGAGTCATATAAGAAAGACCAATCGGTTGAATAAATAAGCTGATTCAGCAAAGAATAATTTCCTTTGCGAAAGCAATAGCGGGGCTTATTGGCTGATGAGCACGAAATGAGAGGATTACAATTTAGCATTGCAATCTCTAAAGTTGGATGATAGACATCCTCAGGAAGAGATAAAGGAGGGGACCTAGACACATTAGAAATAAGGTAGTCGTTAACAAATACAAGGTCAAGTGTTCTAGTCAAATGATTAGAAATTGAATTGATTTGAAACAACGAAAGATCAAGCATGCAGTCTATAAAATCGTGCTGTGCTGAGGGCACTAGATAATTTTTGGCAGTAAATAATGACCAAGAGATGTTGGGCAAATTAAAATCACCCAACACCATAAATAGGTCACTATCACGCACGTGTGAAGAAACTTCTTTAATACAAGTAATATGTTTCATATAAACTTGAATATCAGAAGAAGGTGGGACATAAGAGCATGTTACATAGACATTCCGTGTAGGAACAAGGGTGACTATATAAATCGATCTGGGAGATCGATTGGGTGAGACCTTCGCAATCTCCTCCGCGTTCGGACTCCTCCGATTCTACGCCTATTTAGAAGACGCCTAGCCAGAGGATTAGGATGTTTTCCCAGTCCCTATGTAATATGCAGCCTGTATATTTATTACCGTCCCGACTTTGGGCACTCCTAGGTCTTCTTCCACCAGACAGATATTGGAGCGTTTTTGTTTGAAACACTTTGATTTTTGTTAGACGGGAATTTGCAGCAATACCGTATACGTGGATTCCATAACGCCAGGCGGGAGCTTGTGCGACGCGCAGGTTATAATAATATTTAACATCGAATATCTAGGATATATATTGTTCGATTTCGCTAAAATATGCCGATAGATGGCGTTTACTACTTGATTGAAGCTACATAATTTGACATTTTCGAATATCTCGTTTAATTACAATCCTATTTTAATCGGAATTGGCATTAAATGTGCACATCACAAATATTAAATGCAGAAAGAACCATTGGGAACCATCGGTTCGGATCATTGTCAAACATGGCTGAAAGCACACAAAATGCACCCTTAGCACGTAAATATATTTTTGTGTAATTATTTAAATTTAAGTTTGTTATTAATTTTTCAGTTCAATAATTTGCATGATTTTACAACATGTGATAGAGATGACCACATCTTTTTTTTGTGGAATCATTTTATTGCATTCTATTTATTTGACAGTTCAGCTGCAACAACAAAACGACAGGAGCAAAAAAAAAATGAAACCTCAATTAATATTACTCAATGTCAAAATATGACACTTAACAAACGCACAGATTGCAAATTCGTAATAAATAAAAATAAAATTAAAAAGCAAAACGGCAATTTCGACCACATTGAAAAGTTGAGACTAGTTTATCAAATTGCATTATCTTTCGCCTGATATGGAATACCAGACAATTAAGCGCTGAACTTAGCATAGTTGCAAGTCGTAAATGTG